>NW_017537100.1:6705-11061 GCF_001853355.1 Bactrocera latifrons | reverse complement strand
AAAAAAAAAAAAAGTTCTTTGATATTCCATTTTTAACAGCGAAAAATGTGTACAAATACAGCTCTCTCACATACTCAAGAATATGAAGAGACATAAATATATAAAGGATTTTACGATGTAGTGATACTTACTCGTTGACGGGCTTTTACAGAAGAAAGCATAAACTCAAAGTTGCARTGTTTGATGCCTTGCCTTTTCAAAAACGAATGTAAGTGTAAAGCGACGATACGATTAAAGGCAACATCAGGATAGCATACGGTTGCATTTTAAGAGTAATACATCGTGGTGTTGCCACAGTACTCCCTTCCTAGTGAGTCGTTGGATGTGAGATGAAAGCTGGCTTCAAGCGGTCAACAGAAACTTTGGTTTTGCCTGCGTTAACCTCAACTATGAAATATTTCGGTGTGCGCTGGACGACCTTGTATGGACCTCGGTACGGTGGTGACAACGATGGTTTAACAGAATCATCTCGAATGAAGACGTGYTCGCATGTCTTGAGGCCACTGTGAACAAATGGTGTCTTTGTAGTGTGCCAGGCTGTATTTCAAGTGCGACACGCCGAGCCATTGGAGTAGCTGCTGAAACAGGGCGCTCTCAAATTGTCGGCCGAGGTCCCCACTTCTGACACCAGGAGTACTGTGGCAACACCCTTTAATTGGAGACCTYGACGTGATTTGATGAACTATGGAAGCGTCTGTTCGATTGCCTGGCGCTGGTGGACATGTGAGTTCTAAAAATTCCTTCAGAATATTTTCAAGGGCCTCCCTACAGGTCCATAGGGGGTCTAGGGGGTCGAGGGGGGGTTTATTAAAAAGTTCGATCCTTCCTCTTTCCAATAAGGGGTCGGGAGGGGGGATAGCCCGACCCTGTTTTTCTCCATAAACGATACTTAACCGGCGCGATACTAAACATTCCCCAAGAATTTGTGTCGGCTTCCTGACATTTTTTTAAATTAATTGCAAATGATTTTCAAAATCGTATGCTGAAAATGTGTAAAGACAACCCAATTCTTCAACACAGTCGCAAATATGGAGTAAACCATGGACGTTGTACGACACAGACTCCCGGCCAAATAAAACTGCAAAATTGTCAACAAACAATTATGCTCTGGCTGTACTCAAATTTCGTAAATAATTAGATGCACTAGAAAGAAGTCTACACGCGCAATGAAGAAGCAGAAATTCATAATAAAAATGGTCTTTTAACAATAAGATTCCAGTGTAAAACAGAAATTGTCGAAACTCTGTTGCTTTCCAATGGTGAATTTCTTTGAAACTCCTTGGCAATCTAACAAATTCTTTTGGAATATATTTCCTTATCAACTCAAATTGGGATGACATTTGTTTTTGGCTACTTTTGCTCATTTTGTACTTTGATTTTTCTTTCAATAAGGCAATCAACATTTTCTTGGTAACACCTATGTCAATTAAATGCATTGGATCCAATGGCACTTTACTGACCATATTTAAATTTATTTTTTCCAAAGGTGATTTTGAAGAAATAAATTTATTCAAATGGTGATCTTTATATTTTCTTGCAGCAAAATCAGCATTTGTAATTAAATTCCCAATTTGAGTGGAATACGCTAATTTTTTTTTTTGTTTTTTGGCTATTTGTGTACATTTATGGCAGCCATGAGCTGATGAATGATGAGCAATACCACAAACAAAAGATTTTGCTGGTGCATCACATATCACAACTCGTACACTCAGTGGAATAAATTTGCCATTGATGGCAACTCTATTATTTAATAAAATTTCCAATTCTGCAACAAAACTCTCCAAWTATACACAAATATCATCAGGTTTAGTTTTTCCTTCTTAGATTGCAACAGAAATTACAACAGATTTATTAAAGCTAACCACTTTCACTAAAATTGGCCATAATTGTTTTTGTGAAGATTTGAATAGAGGTATTCCGTCAATATTTATGTCCACTACGATTTGAAGTAAACTCGAAATTCTTTCAATTTTTTGTATTTGGTTTTGTAAACCAAAATATATTAAATCACCAGGAGAACATCTAATCCACTTTCATTTAAAATTTTCAAAAGTGCACGCAGATTTTTATAAGATATTCTTGCATCTAATGGCCGTTTCCTAATTTTTTCAAGGAATGTTCTTGCTTTCGGAATTTTGTCATGAATTTCACAATTGAAACTGTCTTCAATTGTGTTTTCRAGAATAGCGTCATGACGCTCTTCTATCGCGTCATTTGGATTTTCGCTACCACTWAAAAAATATTCATCACGCTTCCTCTTCATTAATCTTCTCATGTGCCTTTTAGAATAACTCATTTTTTATTGGTTATTTTAATTTAATTATACAAATTATAGCAATTACAYTTAAATTTTTATAAATTTTTGTYCAACACTCACAATTCAAAACGACACGTGTTCACTTGCAGCCTTTGTTCTTTTTTGTGCTCATTAACATAACAAGTGAATATACGAGTATTTAGTCGTCATTCGGCAATGCAAAACTACATGCCATCATCTAGTCACATTGGTCTAGATAAAAAGTATATTTTTCTATCTATCTTTATACCACTGATTTTGTGTTATAAGACCAATGCTTTTTGCAGGGTTATCAATATCTTTCATGTGCGCGCATAATCTACATGTTCATACATTCCTGTATAATTATACATATGTACATATATTTGTATACACTTCCGAACAAATAATGCACAAGCATTTTTTTTTCGGAGGGGGAATCTTCAAAGATATCGTCATTTTTCCGGACGATATGCACGATTCATATTGGCCGTACGCCCAAGCAGGACTTGCGRCGCAATACGCCTACGTACTAAAACCTGAACTGCCACGGAACTGCCGTTAGGCATTACATCGTGGGACCAAGCTTAGCCATTCGGCTCTTCGTTCACACTTTTCGCTCTAATTCCGATTAATCCTTCTGTTTTCGCTGCTCTTTCTTTCTTAGCTCTTGCATAGCTATAGCTGCCCACGCTCTCATTCTGYTCCAGACTACCTCCGATTCGATCATTTAAGGCACTATATTCTCCGGAGTCACGCGATCGTTTATCATACTCTCTATTTCTAGTCTTTCTTTTTCATATTTTAGGCAGGAAAAGAAGATATGTAATGCATTTCATTGCTGTTGTTGCAAAATGAGCAATTTGTTTCGTCGTCATGTCCGTATTTGTATAGATATTCTCTATAACATCCATGACCTGTTACAAACTGGGTAAGGTAAAAATCAGTTTCCCCGTGTTTCCGTTCTATCCATGGTTGTATGCTTCTAAAAGCCTGTGCGTCCATCTCCCCGTAGTTGCTTCGTCCCATTGTTTCTGCCATTCGTTTAGACTCCTTTGTTTTTCCTGCTTCCCTTCTTCATTCGTTAAGCGATCGCCAGTGCTTCTCGTTTTGTCGAATACTCGCTTAATTTCCATGGCCATTATGTCTGGTGGCATGAGGCCTGATATGACTCCGGCCGCCTGATGTGATGCAGTGCGGTAGGCACATGCAACTCTGATTGCATTCAGTCGTACTATTGATTACGCCTTTTCTGCGTATGCTTTCTGCTGCAACGCTATCCCCCATATGGGTGCAGCATACATAAGTATAGACTGACTCACTTTGGCCCAGAGGACTCGTCTATTCTGGCTTGGTCCACCAATGTTAGCCATTATCCTCGTTAGCGCCGCTGTCACCCCTGATGCTTTTTCACAGGCTTTGTCTATATGCGTCTTGTAACTTAACCTCGAGTCTATCATCACTCCTAGATATCTCAGGGATTGTTGTGTGGTAATGGTATATCCGTCAATGTTGAGGGTGGCGACCTCTAGTTTCTTCCTGCTTGTGATTAGTACTGCTTCCGTCTTTTGGCCAGCTAGTTGAAGYTTTGTTACCAAAAGCCATGCTTTGATTGTTTCCACTGCATGATTGCACAGACGCTCTATTTCGTGAATTTTCTTCGCTACCACAGGCACCGCGATGTCATCCGCGTATCCGAATATTTGCACCTGCTTGGGTAATGGGAGGCGCAGCACTCCATCATATAAAATATTCCACAGAAGTGGGCTTAGGACTGAGCCTTGTGGAACTCCGGCCGTCACCCTATAGCGTTGTGGTCCTTCATCTGTGTCGTATAGCAGGACCCTGTCCGACAGGTAGTTGGATGTAGATGATCTTCAGTAAATATTGTGGTGTTTTCTTCAGTTGAAGAGCTCTTATTATATGCGGCCAGTAGGCTGAATTAAAGGCATTCTTAATATCGAATGTGACTACCGCACAATACTTTTTGGAGCCACACATCAATCTGGTTCCTTCTATAGCTTTACTTGCGACGTCCGTAAGTTTTTTAATCGCGTCAATTATTGACCTGTGTTTGCGAA
>NW_017537100.1:1378-6480 GCF_001853355.1 Bactrocera latifrons | reverse complement strand
AGTCTTGTGAACGGGTCAGTCTTGTGTTTAATGGCTATCTTTAAGGCCTTGTTAGGTATGCCGTCGAGCCCTTATACCTTGTTATTGTGTCCCCGGACTTTTGTCATCACTATCCTGTAGGCATCACCCCAAGGATTTTCATCAAGTTTATTGCACAGCTCTTTGAAGCAGAAGGCCTTTCTCCTTTTGATAGTTTTTTTGAGGTCATTTCGATTCCTCTTAAAGCACTCCTGTAGCGTTGCGTAATCCGTCGATTGTCGCCTTCTTTGGCATAGACGCCTTGCTTTGTGACATTCGCTTCGTAGGACTTCAATTTCGTCATTCCACCATACACCATATACAGGTTTTCTGTGCGTGCCTTATTTTTTCCTGCACATAGCGGCATCACATGCCTTGCTGATGTGTCGTATCAAGTGTTCCGCCTGTTGTTCCGTTTCTGTAGCTGCGTTGTTCGGGTTACTATCTAATATCAGCTTGAATACCTCTTCATAAAGGGTGTCGACTTTCCATCCTCTGGTTTGGGCTTTCCTTGACGGATAGAACTCTTTTAACGGCGTGGGGTTGTCTATTTCTATCAAGAGGGCCAGGTGGTCACTGCGCGTGTATWGGTCGCTTACCTGCCAGTTAACTTTCCGCAAAAGGGATCTACTGGCAAAGGTTATGTCAACTATGGAACCGCGTCCGTTCTTTTCGAAKGTGTTCTTGTTGCCAGTATTTAACAGCACAATGTCAAGCGTTGAGGACGCCTTTAGGAGCGCATCTCCTCTCCTATTTGTGCTTGTGCTGCCCCATTCTATTGCCCACGCATGGAAGTCTCCTGCCACAATGTTCATTGTTGTATTTGCCATGCCTCGTACCAGATTGTCTAGAACTTTTTCGTATTCGTTTTGTTGGACGCTCGGTGGGATGTAGCAGCTGGAAAAGTTTATGCCACAGATTTTTGCCCGTGTGTAGTAGCTTGGCCTAATAATGGCTTGCTTTGGAATGGCTTGTACCCGCAGGCCCAGACGGCAGCTTTTTTTTTTGTTTGGTCRGAGCTCCAATTTTCAGTACCCAAATTTCTGTACTGCTCGCTTAGTATTGTTATGTCCACTTTTTGCTCAATCACCGTCTGCGTAAGTAACTCTTGCGCTGTTTCGCAGTGGTTGAGGTTAAGTTGCAAGACTCATGTTTTCACTTTTTCCACGCTTCAATGTACATATGACATTTTTTGCTACCAATTTGGTGGTCTGTGCTCTCACCACCACATTTGAGGCAGCACTGGCTTCTGTCAGTTGGGTTGCTACAACTTTTCGCTTGGTGTCCGTATTCCAAGCACCTATAGCACTTCTTAAGGGTCGGTCTCTCCCTGATCCGGCAGACAACCCATCCTATTTTTATTTTCCTCGCGTCAAGTAGGAATCTCGCCTGGTGAGCAGAGAGGCTTAGCACGGCTGTTTGCGTGCCMGCATATVCCGCTCTGATGCTTTTTACTGATGCTTTGTCAATATTGTCTAGCTCCTTTATTTGTGCACGTATAGCACTGCAGATGTCGTCTTCAGAGGTTATTTCGTCTAGGTCCCGAATCTCTATCGTTGTTTCGTGGGTAAGTGCTTTAATTTTTGCCTGATTCCCCAGAACTTTACCTATCTCGTTTGTGAAGTCGCTTGAATTTTCCTTTTGCGCATCTTTTAATTCTAGCAGCATTTCGTCTTTGGTCGTCTTTCTAATTCGGGTTACATTTTCACCCTGCTTTTGGAGAGCATCTTCTTTCTTAACTGCCCTAAGAATGTCACTGTAGGTCATGTTCCCTGTTCGCGAAATTATGATGGCATCAGGTCGTCGTTGATGCTTATATGTCGTCCTCTTCTTCCGTTTTATCTCAATCCAGTCATCATTTGGAGCACCTATGGYAGGCTTATCTATTTTTCCCTCTTTAGGCTGCCTTGACTACTCTGCATGGGTGGGTTTGTTTTTCTTCGGTGGGGTCCGTCTTTTAGCCTGCTTATCGTCACGGGTCTTTTTGATGTTACATCCGTGGTCGGGGGCATATTCAGAAAGTTTCTCCTTTCTTTCATTTTTGTATTGGACTTTCCCATACAATACTCCTATATTACTAAGGAGGTCCCTTATATTATTATTGATGGTTCGCTGTGGTAGGCCCATCATTTCCGTTAGCTTCTTAATCTCTTCTCCTAGTTCTCTCATGTAGTCTACACGTTGGAGATTTTGCTTAGCCTGTGGTGTGCTATCTTGAAGGGCTGGTGGTGACGATCTTGCCCTCGTCGGCTTTTCGACACTCAGCACGTTTGTGGGCGCTCTACCTAGCGTCGGTGCGCGTTTAAAGGSGTCTTTATCCGAACTTGGWGTTCCCTGAGAGGAGCTTATATTTAGCTCCCTGCTAATTTCGTTATTTGTTACACGTGTTCACTTGCAGCCTTTGTTCTTTTTTGTGCTCATTAACATAACAAGTGAATATACGAGTATTTAGTCGTCAGTCGGCAATGCAAAACTACATGCCATCATCTAGTCACATTGGTCTAGATAAAAAGTATATTTTTCTATCTATCTTTATACCACTGATTTTGTGTTATGGGACCAATGCTTTTTGCAGGGTTATCAATATCTTTCATCTGCGCGCATAATCTGCATGTTCATACATCCCTGTATACTTATACATACATATGTACATATATTTGTATACACTTCCGAACAAATAATGCACAAGCATGCAGACATACATATGCGTACACCTGTGAATATGTCACCAACAAAAAATTGAAGCATTGTTCTACAAAAACAACAATTGTCTAAATAGCAAAAGCATCACAAGTCACATCAGAAGTGCTGACGCAATGAGCGCGACAGATATTAGAATACACACGTTCTTAGGGACACAGGTATTGAGGCAGCTGCAGTACTACATAACTGTGTCCCTAAGAACGTTGTATTTTAATACTTGACGGATGTCGCTTGCAGTCTGTCGTGCTCAATATGTTCAGCACTTGACTTTACAAAACGCAACTTTCGGCCATTGGTTGACCGTGATGTGAGGAACACAATGCTCGCGACAGACTGCAGCAGCACGACAGTGAACTGAAAATGGCGTTGTGAATCCTACTATGAAAACGTTTCTGAGATTGCAGCAACATAACAATGGCCGGCATGTACACAAAACAACGCAGTTGTCCATTTTACACAATTTCGTTGTGGCCATACTAATACCTTGCACTTCAATGAAATATTAATATTTTGTTCAAAGTGAAATTTTTAAGCAAAAAATAAGTAAATAGGTAAATTTATTTGTTTTAAATTATCTATTGTTATTATAAATGATGYMACAGAGCTATTTTATGCTTTTATTTGTAAAATAACGTCAGGTTTGTTAGAGTTTTGAGTAATTTCACATTTTACATATTAGTGGCATCAACACTCTACCTTATCTCTCTATCTTCCATTCTACTGTCAACTCTACTGTCGTCCTACTGTCGTTGGCAAATATAGGACATAATTGAAGTTAGCGAGAACGACAACTGTCGGCCTGCTGTCGTGTAGTCATGCAGCTGTCAAAATAGGTCCGTCCATAAGAACCTGTGTATGTAAATATTTGACAGTCTGTTTGCAGTCTGTTGAGAGCATTGTATTCCACACATCACAACGGAGATGCGAAAGAAGCAYGCGACACTTGTTATTATGAATGTATGTACATACATATCAGAGAACGTCAGGGGTGTCACTTTTTGGCACCCGAATCACACTTATAAATAAGGAGTGCTTGTCGCACTCACAAACACAAAGAAAAGAATAATACACCCAAAAGCAGAAATCGCTTTCCGTGTTTTGTGTTTTTGCCTTTCGTCACTCACTCAAACAGTAAGCGTCGATTCTATTTTACCAGACACCCAAAAATTTTGCGTAAATAAGTGAACGGCACAATGTATTGAAAGCAAATGTGCGAACAGTAACAATAGATCAAAAAAAGGGATGCGCAAAAATGAGCTGTGAGCGAATCACTCATGTTTTACAGTTATGATTTCGAGTGTCTGCAACTTTTATGCATGAGCAGGGCATTGAACACTGATCGCTGGTTTGTTTTGTAGTCGCTTGATTTCAGTTATTAATTTATGCCATAAAAATAATAAGTAAAATGACTGAAACGCCGGTCTCTATTAAAAGTAAAATGGATTGTGGAACGTACACTTTAACACAAAAACATAAGGGAAGAAGTGTTATATGGAACATTTTACTATCCATTGTTAAGGAAGACGAAAGTGCCGTGGAAAGGTGGCTATTTTGCAGCACCTGCCGAAAAGTGCTGAAATTTGTGGCTGGATACACATCAAATTTGTCTCGGCATAAATGTWGCATGACATTAAGGCAACCAAGAGAAGTGACGAAAGTGTCGGCAACAGACAAAGCAGAAGCTATTGAAGCTAGTGCCTTTATTGTAAAAGTTAAAATTAAATATATAAGTACATATGAATATATAACATGCAATGAAGCAGCAAAACACGGCTTTTTAATTTCATTTCACATAAATGTATGTATACGTKCATWTTYAAAAACAAATATTGTATGTATGCATGTATGAAGCTAATGTAAGAATAACAACAACACACGTGTCTCTCACATATTGTTTGTCTCAAGTGTTGTGCTCTCAATTTCATTCACTGCTTTTGCTTTAGCATTTTCGTCGGCCTCAATTCATTTATGCACGCAGAAAAAGAGCACGAAAACSATTTGAGCTTGTGCGTATGAGCATGTTTGAAATTATCAGTCCATTTCAATAATCCTTCTTTTAGTGTGCGGATCGCACTCTAAGCGTCGTAAACGCACAAATGATTCGGGTACACTTATTGTTAGGGTGTAATCTCGCCGTTCTCTGATACATATGTATAATATATGGCTCGCATTTGCTTTCGTACACAGTCGTACAGACAAATGCGCCAAAGAAATAATATATGTACATATGCATGTGTCATAGAAATTCTATTGGTACAAATATGGAAATGATAACGAAATAATGCGAATATGCATATTTCATGAAGGTCATCAATTTTCTTCTTCACTTTTTAATAGTCGAAATAAATATAATTTATTTGAAATATTAATTTATTTAAAAT
>NW_017537100.1:0-1268 GCF_001853355.1 Bactrocera latifrons | reverse complement strand
CTTTAACAGAAATGAGTGAACAGAGCTGAGAATTCAATGAAAATTATGCTCTGAAATATACATTACTTTTACAGACGCATGTTGGCCTTGTGGCTTATATTTTTATACGTTTACATGCTATGATACCAATTGATATGAATATAATTTTGCGAACTTTTGTGAATTCATGCAAAATTGATAACATTATCTTTAATTTATACAATTCTAAAAGCAATATTTGTAGTTAATGGGCATATTATATATTACTTATCTTTGACACAACATACATACTTACATGCGTTCACATTTGAATATGTCTCCCGCAAAAATTACAAATACTGTTTACAAAAACAACAATCGTCTGAAATCGCATCATAAATCAATATGTCAGCCAAATTGACGACGTCAAAACTTATAGTAAATTACACAACAACAAAATTTTCATTCACGAACGCAAACGTACTTTTAAAACGCATATTCGTTTCATTCATAAAAGCAGACTCCATTACAACTCCCCAAGCATGCCTTGCCTACAAGCGTCTTATCGCGACGATTTCAAAAGCTAAAAATCATAAATTGAATATACATATTTCTGAAATGTATGAGAAGGAAATAGTGTCAACCCCGCAAAAATAAGTATTAAAATATATTAGAATAAAATTGAGAACGTAGTTTATTTGTCGATTTGCAATTCAAGAAATGTTTCAACGAAAATATTCAATATTCCTCTGATTGATGGGTACAGTTAATCCCGGCTAAGTAGTACTCCGCTTTAAAGCCAATACCTTTTAACTGCCTGTGTCTTGTGTTTCTCACGTTTTGATTTTTAAAATATCATAAACCATATCTTTTTAAGTACCTTTCGCTTAATCATATACACTCGATTATGTACCATATGATATTTTTATTTTTAACAAAAATCTGAATGTTTGATTGTGGCATGTAATTGGGATTGACTGTATTTATCATGGAATGTATGAATGCAAATATGTAAATAAGACATATTGACTTGCGCGTGCTACGTTGTACCCGAATAAGGGTTGATTTCGTGCTTGCTCATATGCGATGTATGTTTGTAAAAGTGTTTTTGCTTCTGTTGATTTTGCGCTTGCTCATTTGCGATGTATGTTTGTAAACGTGTGTATGTTCAACAGAAACAAGTATATGTTTGTTTATTTTTTGTGATGCCAACGTTACTATACAAATGTACATATGCATGTATACATATATGTATGTTCAATTGTTGGTTTGTATGACAATAAACTGAATCAAATCCATAATGCTTTTAC
>NW_017537099.1:146024-196162 GCF_001853355.1 Bactrocera latifrons | reverse complement strand
GTATGTATGCTCCTTATGATACTCCCAACAGCATTGTGATATTTCCATGCTTCAATTTTTGCTTTCGCAATGTATGCAAATATGTATGCTTTTGCGATTTGCCGTCGGCAATTCAATATTGATGTGTGGAATACAATGCTCGTGACAGACTGCAGTAGCACGACAGTGAACTGAAAATGGCGTTCTGAATCCTACTACTTGAACGTTTGTGAGAGGGCAGCAACATAATAATGGCTGGCATGTACACAAAACAACGCAGTTGTCCATTTTGCATGTACACAATTTCGTTGAGGCCATACTAATAGGTACCGTGCACTTCAATGAAATTTTAATATTTTATTAAAAATGAAATTTTTAAGCAAAAAATAAGTAAATAGGTAAAGTTATTTGTTTTAAATTATCAATTGTTGTTATAAATGATGTAACAGAGCTATTTTAGCTTTTATTTGTAAAATAACGTCAGGTTTGTTAGAGCTTTGAATAATTTTCCATTTTACATATTAGTGGCATTACCACTCTACCTCATCTCTCTATCTTCCATTCTACTGTCAACTCTACTGTCATCCTACTGTCGTTGGCAAATATAGGATCAAATTGAAGTTAGCGAGAACGACAACTGTCTGCCTGCAGTCGTGTAGCTGTCTAAATAGGTCCGTCCATAATAACGTGTGTATTTTAATATTTGACAGATGTCTTTTGCAGTCTGTCACGAGCATTGTATTCCACACATGATACAGTCTCAAGTCTCTAAATTTGAGATTTTAAGTTAGAGACAATTTTTGATACTTGAGACTATTTTGCTATTCTGTAAGTGACAGCCACAAAATCTATTACGTTTCTTTATTCAGAGATGTTTTTATACTTGAATGAAAATAAAAATGTCGATAACAAATATTAAATTTTCTATAAGATAGTCAAAAAACATAATTATCATAAAAATAAAAATATTGGTTGACTTTGTTTCATAATATTAACGAAATTTATGTAAAATTGATTTATTTTTAACCTTTTCGTGTTTGAGTTGCTTACAAAATATAAAAAAAGACAATCGATTAATATCCATGATGATCTCTATTCAGTATGTTCAAAATGGCAGACAAGAGTTCTTTTTGGTTTTGTGACCATTTATTAACTACCAGGCTTCAAATTTGAGGCAATATTTTGACACTAAAGCTAGAGACTGTTTAGTGAATAGTAACTAGTCACAAATTAAGATATTAACTCAAAATGTCTCATATAGAGACTGGGTACAGAATCCCGCTATTAATTTTAATATCTATAAAGTTCGTGGTATACGTACCGAAGATTTTTAGATTTAATAATTTGTAATACATAAGAAAGACATGGTTACCCTGGTTCTGTTGAATAATTCTGAGAACTTGGCATTCCCATATGTCATGTTTTGTTGGCTTTGTATATTCCTTCATTTATCTTTATTTCATTCGTGCTTTCAATTGAAGAATTTCATTTTATTTTTTCAATTAGTAAACTTGCTTGTTACGCTTGCGATTTTAAGGACATTTTGTACTAACTCATACCTGTGTACAGAACCGAAACTTGTAGTTATTTAAAAAAGTTGCATATTTGTATTTTGAACAAATATAAATGATCGTCAATCGAAATCGTTTATGCCTTCATTTAAATTCCAGTCGGATATATTTTAATCAGTGAGGTAATAAATATAAAAAACAAAATTACAAATAACATTGTCTCTGGAAAATGCCAAAGCAAATTCAGTGAAAAGTGAAGCTGCTGAAGTAAATATGTGACGAAAACGAAAAAATAGATACTATTATTGTGGCTTGCATTCTATTTTTAAACATTAGTGATTATTATCGACTGTCCATAGTTATAAATAAATAGACTATAAAAAAATACAAGCCAGTTGCTCTTAGCCCATCATATCACTGCAAGCCTGCATAGAAGATACAGATAATATAACAAACGTGGGTTCACAACAGAGGCGTCATCAAATGCATTTTATTGACTGATTTCGCACCAACAACAAAGTTTGTCTTCGCGATACCCGATTGCAAAATCCAGTTTTCCCCATTCTTTCAGGTACTTAAAGCCTTCCCTCTGTCGCAAAAACAAGCTTCAGAAAGCAGCTGTTGCCTTTACTGCCAACATTCTCTTCATTGTTTACATCTGCATGGATACAAATCATATATGTAAACATCTATGTACATTCAGGTAAATCCAACGACATAATATTAAAGTATTACTAATGCAATTACTCATTATTTTGAATTAACTTGTGTTTTCTAACTAATGCTAAAGAAAGCATAAACAGCTCAGACTATCGTATTAAGTCGTTTTAGTGTTAAGATTTAAAGAATCATTTATTTTATTACGTTACATTTATATACAAGTAAATATATAAATTCGTTTTACCAAAGTGTACTTATGTTTGATGATAAAACTCCGAGCATGTTGTTTTTTTAGGAGCAGAAAATATTCCTGAAGTAATTTAGAGGTATTGTTCCGAGTTTGGGTTGTTGTTGTAGCGGTTATCTAGCCCCGTTAGGGTTGTCATCGAGGTCATCTAAGGGTAGGCCCAGAAAGCGTGATGTTTCCCAAGAATCGAGCTTTCGGCCTTGTAAGTTTACGTTTTTACTTAAGTTTGATGATAAAACTCTGAGCATGATGTTTTTGTAAGTGCAGAAAATATTCTAGAAGTAATTTGGAGCTATTTTTCCGAGTTCGGGTTGTTGTTGTAGCGGTTATCTAGCCCCGTTTGGATTGTCACCGAGGTCATCTAAGGGTAGGCCCAGAAAGCGTGATGTTTCCCAAGGATCGAGCTTTCGGCCTTATAATTTGCCAGCGACGTTGCTTTGTATTTGGCGTATTTTTTATTTCTTGTCTATAATTTCCCCTTAACTTATGCTTCTTAATCCTTTCAATTAAATATAAATTTAGGCTTACTTATTCTTTTAGAAAATTGTATAGCGGAAAGATTGGGGGCCAAACAGAACCATACTTAAATTTTAATAAAAATATGATTATTATTATATTTCAATGTAAATATATCCGATAAAAAATTGCGTATTACAATATGTTTAATTAAGTAGTTTGATCTTTTGTAATGATTCATGAGCTGTTATCTGCTGTTCGATCTGTTGAAAAATCAAATCGAGAAGAAAAATATTTATATGAAAATTTTAATGCCGGTTTTACCGGATTATAAGTTTTTTGTCATATCACTTGAGTAATTCAGGGATATCAGTTGGGGACACCCCAAATATATTACTAATATTAATAAAAACTTAAGTACGAAATTAAATTATTATATAAATAATCAAAACATTGTAATATTCACGGGTTTGCTTTAATAGTCAATATCTGTATTATTTGATTGTTTTGAGAATTAAATAATAAGGAAGTAATTTTCCACTATTTTATTTTTGAACTCCCATTAAAAGTTCAGCAAGCACAGCACAGAATAGACAAAATACAAGGTGGGTTCCAAAGTAAACAGTCCTTAAAAAAACAGAACAAATATTTTTCGGCTAAATCAATTGATATTATTCAGAATAGTCTCCTTCATATATGTATATAATATACAGCTTTTTGCATTTTTGCACGGTCCAAAAGCATGTCGAACGAATGGGGTCATATCAGGTGATTACGGAGAGTGGTTAATGGTTAAAATGTCTGTTTGGTCCAATAATCGGTCGTAATCTGCCCTTCGAATGTTAAATTCTGAGCAATTTTTGGTCGTTAGTCAATTTGTGCGGAACAAACCGTGCACACACCTTTCCTAAGCCCAAGTGTTCGGTCAAAATACGATAAATCGAGGTTTTGGAGATGTTCAATTCCATTTCCATGAATTTCAATGATGATTTCGGCTGATTTTTTGATGTATTCACGCACAGTTCCAATGGAATTTCTGGTGATCACGGATTTTGATTGGCCCACATGTTGATCGTCATTTATGTCCTCACAACCACTTTGCAAACGTTGAAACCACTCGTGCGCTTTGCTACTCCATTAAATTGATTCATCAATTGAAATGTTTCAGTAAAAGTATTACCAATTTTAAAACAAAATCTAATGGTGACTCTTTGTTCGAAGCTCATTTTCGCACCGATAACACAAACATACTGACACTTAAAATGCAATAACTTCACTTCCAATCTTTGAAATGTCATGAAATTCTCACTGGACAATCGATAAAGATAGCAGATTCTAACGCACCAGTCGACATATAAATGGCGCCACCAAGGGGCGCTATATTCAAAAATTCCTGTTTACTTTGGAACTTACCTTGTATGTGTCTTTGATAGTGTGAAGCAAAAAATGCAGCTATATGGAGGAGATGCTCCAATTGTGTTTAAATTTAGTTTAATTTATTTTACCGGTGGTGAAATACTTTGAAAGTACGTATCAATATAAATTGGGTAGAACTTCATTCGATATGATAACCCAGTTGAAGATAACAGTAGATTCTCATTGTACAAAAGTTAGGAACATATTGTAGATTAATTAGATTCCTATTTTCAGTGTTTCCTAGGTTTGAAAATTACGACTTGCTACAAAAAATTCGCAATGGATCTCTATGTTTATTCCTACCATCAATATTTATACTCATGCGACATATTGCTATGTATGTAGTTTAATAGTTTTGCTCACCTAAACCTAATCGAGATAGAATTTAGTTATACTACTGTGATAAAATTAAAAGGTGAATTTCGGCAATTCCATCCCCTCCCGCTGCAATGCACTTATGCCAACGAATTTTCCAGTCATCATAGCACTTGGAAAAATCCGCCGTCGTGATGGCCATCAGAGCCTTCTTCGATTCTTCGGCTTTACAATACGGTACCAATGTTATATTTTATTTTATTTGGAAGAAGAAATAAAAATATATAAATATCACAGTAATCAACATGATGTCCGTGGGGAACCGTAAGTGCATTTACGTGCATGTTTGTATCGCCTGGATAATATCTGAATTCATAAGACCTATCCCATTTTTTATCGATTATACTTTTCTTATTTTTGTTTTGACTTTTAACATAATTAAGATATTAACTTTCCTATCTAAATTTATTAAAATCGGTTCAGTAGTTTAACAGTTTATCCCGAACAAAACGTAGCACTTAATTCTTATACGAAAAACGAATCACGTTAAGGTTGAGCTTATGTGGTTAAAAAAAATTGCAAGAGTCGGTGTATCTCCCAAACCTCAAAAGCTAAATCAACAAAATTTACCCAAGACAAATCTTTTCTGTATCTCCTCCGCCAATGTGAAAACGTGGAATCAAACTTTTGGTTTTACATATTTGTTGTTATATCATAATAATATAGAATTATATGAATTTTTCCAAAAATGATTTAGACATCATCATACAGAAACGCTTATTTTGGATTAATTAAACCACTGATTTCTTGTTATATTATATATTAATTATAAAAAAGAAATCGTTTGAATTTGGCACACTCTATGGTATTTTAGGCTGGTAAAAAGATTTAGCTTCATTTACAACCTGTTTGCACAAAAGCAATTCTAAATTAAAAAGTAATGCGCCCGCAACCGTCATACCGGAAATAAATACATATTTATATCATAATTTCTGTATATACATAAGTACTGCATTGACTCCATACATGTGTATACGAGTATAAATAAAGATTTTATTATTTTAGTTTATCACCATTCCTTTATATAAATTATTTTTCTTTGTGATTGCATTCCAATACATTTGTGTGAAAATTGGTTAATTTTATGTTTTAATTGGGGTATTCACAACCTGTCTTATATCGTAAAGTCGTAAAATTTTAAATTTTACACTTGTTTAAAAAAAAAATTGTTGTTGGATTATATACAAAAATGAGTTTACACATTTACAATTCTCAATAATATGTTTTCGAATCGTTATAACTTATAACTTTAGGAGACATGTGAAAACCCTAATTTTTATTTAAACAAGTGTAAAAATTTAAAATTTTACGACTTTACGATGCTTTAAGACAGGTTGTGAACGCCCCAAATATTATTCATATGGAAGTAAGTTGTAATTTAAAATTCCATAAATATTTGTACATCACAGCATTCAATCGGTTTTCACACATAATTTGTTGATTAAAATTTAACTTTCTCTTTCGTGATATCTGGACTCTTATCATTGTCATTATATTTTGTACTTCGATACAAATATAAAAATTTTGCACTCTCCGTAACTGTGTAAAACCTTTATCAAATATCACTGTGGAATGCTATAATGTTGAATGTAATAAATTCCTGCTCCGCTACCTTAACTTGTATCTTGCACGAACGGTCTAAAATTATATTTTTATTGATAAGTTCATGTACTCAAATACATAACATATTATAGTAATCAGTCCAATAAACACTAAAAAAGTTGTCGCGAAGAAATTCTGATTACATAGAATAGTTTTCACTTGCAGGATTTGTTATCAAACTGGAGCCTAAGCCACTATTTACGATATTAAATGGCAAAATATTTCCCTAAGGGGCAAATGCGCCTAATTCCATTTTTTGTCAATTTATTTATATGCATAAGGCCACTTACATCCCCCTGTCATACCACATCAGACGCTCGAGCGATGATATAATTGAAATGGAACTGATGTAACTGCAATTTGTTGTGTGTCTTTATTCTATCATTCCATTCCTATGTACAAAAAATAACAGGCATTGAATATGTACATACATATGTCCATATATGCTTGCTTGCCCAACACAAATAACTATTGAAGTCATTATTACAAAAAAGTGCTCACTGAAAGTTCAAGTTTAAATGAGGTTTCTTTCACATTTCTATGTACACATGTACGTTTGTTAACATTTTTTTTCTCCGGTTGTCTTGACTCTTTGTATATTGATTACCATGTGTGTGGTACCTTAATAAAACTCAGCATCATTTTCTACTAATAATATGTGGTAATTCCAGAAATAGATAAAATCTGGTAAATATTATCAACTATCATAACAGTTGAACTTACCTGACTCGATTCAGCATGATCCACAAAAAAAACACAGAGTGGCTGATGAATTTTGCTACATTAAGAAAATCAAATACTTTGTTTTTTCAGTGTATGGAATTCATTTTTCTTTTATTCATGTTAAAGCTCATTCAATTTTATTAAATATAGCTTGAATGAATGAATGATGGTACACTGGCCACTGTAAGCTGAATGGGCATCTGTACAGAATGGGCCTATCAGCTTGCGCCAACTGCCGGTTCTGTGACAGGGAGCCGAAACTCCGGAGCATCTGCTGATCGACTGCACAGCAGTCTGTATTCGCAGAGCCAAGGCCCTTGGAGTTCCATTTCCGGATATGGATCGCATTGCCTCGCTAGCGCCTAGCAGCCTACTGGACTTCATYAATGGGCTGGGGCTAAGTGAGGCAATGTAAGGAAGGAGAGGGCACAATAGACCAAAGGTCGCAGTGCATTTCTCATTATTATTCATTCATTCATAAATATAGCTTAATTAGTTTTAAAAATAATGGAATTTAAATGCCTCCCCTGCTCGTTGATGCATGTGCGGCATCTTACCAAAAAGTTGTTCATTACTGCTTGGAGAGTTGAGACAGGAATAGCCGCAATTGTTTCTCGAACGGATTACCTTAGTTCATTCAAATTTGTTGGTTTTGCTTTGTAGATTTCCTGTTTGCAATAACCCCACAAAAGTCAGGTGCAGTAAGGTCAGGTGACCTGGGTAGCCAACGGAATGTGGAGTTTCTGGATATCAGCTTATTGGGAAATTTTCTTCGCAATTCTGTCATATTGGGCTATATGAGAAGCTGCATCATCTTTCTGAAACCCCACAGAGGTGAAGAAATTCTCATTCGGCGTAATTCTGGATAGAAAAACTCTCTCAACATGCTCAAGTAACGATATCCAGTAACCGTAACGGTGTGACCGAAGAAGTAGTGATGAAACTGCACACCACACTGTGACAMGAAGTGGATGCAATTCCGTYTCATGGMGTATCTGTGGGTTGGAAGCACTCCATATTCGACAATTTTGTTTGTTTATGTTGCTGCTTAAATCGAAATGAAAAGACAGTTCAACATGTTTCCATCCTCTTCCACCWTTTGAAGCATCTTCTGGCAAAATTCCAAGCGAATCGGCAAGTCTGCAGCGTTCAGTTTGTTGGCCATTTGAATTTTATATGGGAATAAGTCCAAATCTTGGTGCATAATTGACTGTAATGTCTGTCTGCTTACACCCATTTGAGCAGATAAGCTTCTTGTCGAAATAAGTGGATTGTTTTGTATGGCAGAAGCTACAGAAGCGATTGTTTCCTCCGTACGAACTGAAGGGTTTGGATGGTAAAGTCTACTGTTGACTGTCCCATGCTCGGCAAAATTGTTTACAAGTCTCATTATGGTCCATTTGCTCGGAGGATTGCCGCCAAACGTGCGCCTATACTCTCTTTGAACCGAAACTACGGACTCCAGTGCGTGATAGCGGCGGACAATCCAAATTCTTGTTTCAGTGTCCCAGTTATCCATTTTTGTTAAATGTAAAAGTCAATCTGCAAAATNAAAAAAAAAAAAAAAAAAAAAAAAAATTAACCAGATTCATTAAATAGATAAAGAGTTACTTAATTGTTTTTTGGTAGCGGCTTTCATCAGCCACCCTGTATATTCTCAAGTATACCTGACGAATGTCAAAAGTTGATCTCAGACCTTTCTTTGACCCCAATATAGTCCATATCGAGATTTCCGCTTTTGTAACTAACTTTAAACCATTTGGGTTGGTCAAAATTTCTGATAGTTGAACTAAATTAAATAAACAAGTTAAAAAGTATGTAATTAAGCGGTGAATATGAATGAAACTTGTTTAGATCTTGGTCGAAACCTCATATCCCTAACATAATGAATTACTATTTATTATTGCAGGTGCTGTGTGGCACGCAACTCCGTCTTGTTGTAATCGGATTTTGTCAAGATCAACTTCTTCCAATTCCAAGTTGTTCCAAGGCCATAACAGCAAATTTCCGAAGTTCACGGTGGTGCAATGGCTTCATTTCTTAAGTGAGAACAATTTTATATGGACGCAAGCGCAAATCCTTTCTCAAAATCTGTCAGGTTATGTTTTGAGACAGTCCGAGATAGTCTTAGAATCGACAAATTGCGGTCTTCAGCAACATTTGCCTGAACGGCAGTAATATTTTATTACTTCGAGCGGTTCTTTGTCTTATTGGTACTTGAACATTATGTAAAGAAAATGTATGCTCGAAATTTTCAACAATTCGACAAATAGCGAGCACTGGTGGACGATTATTACGATAATAAAATTGCTTAAACGCACGAAAACTTGTAATTGTAACAACGAACACACCTAACACCCCTCTTCAGATGGTCTGAACGCATCTAAACAGTTCGTTTGAATTTTAATATGTCCACAAAACCATGGATTAACGCTGTTCAAGGCTTTTATATTGACGGTAATGGCTCCTAAAATGTTCTGATGTAATATGTTAACTACCTTTCGCCACCTCTGCCCTTGAACCCAGACAAAAATATTTAGTAAATTTCTTTAATTTTAAACTTTATTTTTTATTAAAATTCTTATTCTTTTTATATTTAGATAGTTCTTTAAAAAAAGGAAGATGACTTCTGCGGTAAACAGTGACACATTTGCTGCAACTTCAAGTTCGATCTTCAGTTTATCCAGTACAATTGCAGAAACTGAGTGGTTAGAGGACCTGTTGCACGAGGTACAACTTGAGCAGTTCCTGGAACGTATACGCGATGATTTGCAAGTGACCCGATTGGCCCATTTTGATTATGTGCTACCGGAGGATCTCGAACGTTGTGGTTTGGGAAAACCTGCCGTACGTAGACTTATGGAGGCCGTGCGGAAGAAAAAAGCACATCAGTGGCGCAAAAATATTCTCTCAAAACTGATTGGCGGCGGAAAGCAACCGTCATCGAAAAAGTCACAACAAGCGGTTAATAAGGAACATCAAAACACTCAACTTACGTGTCTTATACACGAAAAAGATATTACCCTTGGCATCAAATTAGGTGATGGCTCATTCGGGGTGGTGAGGCGTGGGGAATGGCACTCCGTCCCAAATGGAAAAGTAATGCCCGTTGCTGTGAAGGTTTGTTTTTGTTAAAGAAAAGTACAAATCAATATAATACCACAATATTAATGTTACAATTAAATTAATTATAGGTGCTAAAATCGGATAATCTCACGCAACCGGGCATAATTGATGATTTCTTCCGTGAGGTGCAGGCAATGCATGCTTT
Organism: Bactrocera latifrons; assembly: GCF_001853355.1. Lineage (NCBI taxonomy): Eukaryota > Metazoa > Arthropoda > Insecta > Diptera > Tephritidae > Bactrocera > Bactrocera latifrons. The sequence goes on along the minus strand of NW_017537099.1, from coordinate 185,922 downwards.
GGACCATTCGAATTTGGTGCGTTTGTACGGTGTTGTTCTATCCCAGCCAATGATGATGATCACAGAATTAGCGGAGCGTGGTTCGCTGTTGGATACATTACGTAAACAGTGCAAACATACACCGTTAACTAACATTTGGAATTGGTCGGTACAAATTGTCACCGGTATGGCGTACTTAGAACACAAACGCTTTCTGCATCGAGATTTAGCATGTAGAAATGTGTTACTTGCTTCCGGCAATAAAATAAAGATCGGCGATTTCGGTCTCATGCGAGCACTTCCGCAAGAAGATGATTGCTATGTGATGTCTGAACACAAAAAGGTTCCCTTTCCGTGGTGCGCACCAGAATCCTTACGGTTCCGGCAGTTTTCACATGCCTCAGATACTTGGATGTTTGGCGTAACGCTCTGGGAAATGTTCACATTCGGTGAAGATCCATGGGTTGGACTAAATGGATCTCAAATATTACGAAAAATTGATAGAGAGGGTGAACGTTTGCATCAGCCAGATGCTTGCCCTCCAGATGTGTATGAAATGATGTTACAATGTTGGGATAAATTACCTGCAGAACGTCCAACGTTCGCTGCGTTGAAGTAAACATCCTTGAACATTTACAATATTAATTATCGTATATGAATATAAAATATATTTTTATTTTAAGGGAATTCTTAGTAGGAATGTCTCCGCCTTTATATAAAGCAGCACGATCTTATCGTGAAGAGAATCGGCTGCAGATCGATGCTGGCGACACTTTGGCCATTATTGATGGTCGCGCTGACTTGAAGCTAATTAAAGGTCAAAACCAACGAACATTTGATATTGGAGTTTTCCCACGCAATATATTGGAAAAACAAAAACACACAAGCAGCGATCTAATACAATCAATGCATGAAAGCATTCGTCAAAGCGGCGGACATTCCAGTTCACCCTTCGGATTTTGCTGGGGTGGAGCTGGAGCAATGAGTGCGAGTGCAGAAATCCAATCAGGTTGGTTACGTAAAATATGCAGTCTCTTAATTTTACTAAATTGAACACATTGATTATAGAGAGAAATCGTAAACCACAACCACACATGCAACAACCAGCGCATCATGTCAAAGAACGGAAATCTGTGTCTAGTAAACAGTTTGCGTACAATAAATTGGTTAATGAGCGTACCGCTGAACTACAGCGAAATCAATCAGTGCAGTTCGCAAAAGGAAAGGGAGTTAATAACATCAAACAAGGCCCTCAGCGCCCGCCTCCACCGCAACAAAAACAAATAGAGGGTATATTGATTGACATTTCACCAGAGTTTGGGCCTCCTGCAACTTCCATAAACTGTGATGAAAGCGGGTCTGTAAAAATTAAAAACTCCTTGTGTTTATTGGACGCACCAATAGATATCCCAACAGAGGGAGAGGAGTATGGTGCAAACTCGTTTGCTTACAGCAGCGCCACAGCACAACAAACATTTTTAACTGGAACTTCGCCGCTGGCACAACGACTTCAACCGCCGCCTTACCAGATGCCACCCACTTATTCGAACACAATTGAATTCACACAACAACAATCACAATCAATACAACATCGTGACCCATTTGATACTAGTAGCGTGCATATGAATTGTGACCAAAATACAGGAAATAATGCAGTGTACACAAATGTAATAGGTCATTCGCCGTACCAGGTGCAACAGTCAATATTGCGCACAAATTCAATACAGTCATTATATAGCAGTCCTACAGCAAGGAAAAGCCTTTTCTCGGGAACATTAAATTCCTCGGGCAATAAAGAGAATGTTCCACAGTCGCTTGCCACAGAAAACCAAAATAATGTGATCTCTGAAAACGAAGATGCGCTCCATACAAGATTGTCTTCACTTACCTTGGAAAAGCCAACGGTTGAATCCTCTACAGAGAGTAATGTTTTGCTGGACCAATCTTTTATTGCTGAACTAGAGAAGGATATGTACAGCAGTAAGGGTCAAAATGATTACGAACGCAATTCCATGCAAATGTATACGAGTAAGGAAAATGTGTACAAACAAAATTTGACGCCTTTAAAAAATTCAACCAGCCTCTCGTGCACAACAAATGCATCAAGCAGCGGAGTTTCTCCTAAACTGCAAAATATCGAAACGTACAACCAAGTACAATACTCAAACGCAGCTATCACTGAAGCACGCAAAAGCCTTAATGATCAGCATAAACTAAATAACCTAGAGGTTGCTGGAACAAATACCACTACAAGTGGTGAGGAGAGAACCGAAGGGCTTACTGAAAACACCCAAGATGTTATTAATCGAATATGGTATGATCGTGTCAATGGCACTTCAACACCTGCAACTTATTACTCTCAAACTCCGGAAAATGCATACCAAAATCAGAGTAATTACGCAGATCGATATGCTAGCGTAATCAATGGCAAGGAGTCAAACCATAGCTTCGTGGCGCTTTCAAATCGAGTTGTGCCGCAAGCAACACAGGGTAGTAAAATATATGAATCTGCGGCTTCTCTGTATGGCAGTGTGAGTGGGTGTGAATTATATGACGCTGTAGCTGCAACACCCTCAGCGTATTATGGTCAAATACCTTTGAACGCCGTTGAGGCTGACAACAGTATTTTCTCTAGTGAATTAACTACAGCATCTGCAGCGCCCGCTGCGATTTACGACGAAGTTACGCTGGACGACTATTTACGTCCACATCGACCAGCACCGTTAGCTCCACCACTACTCTCAACCCAGCAAATACAACGTCGTCTGGAGAAGCTAAAGCAGCATCAGGATGGGGGTGGAAATTTATATGCGCCTGTTCCATCCGAAACCGCAAAGGAAAACGAAAAAATTCAGCAAATACTTAAGGATTTAGGTTCAGCTGCACAGGAAGTAGATGTTCGTAATGCATTAAGAGCAGCAAACGGTGATGCAAATGCCGCAATACGACACTATAAAATTGACCAACTCACCAGGTGCGTTAATTCAAATATCTATGCCATCAATTAAAATCCTTTGTTCTATGTTCTTGTATGTATATATTTGTGTTTATTTACATTTTTTCATATGCCTCTATTATTGCAGACTCGGTCTTGCCAATCGTCCCCAGTGTGAACAGGCGTTACAAAAAACCGGTTGGAGCTTAGAGCTTGCAGCTGCTGTGTTATTAGAAAGTACTTCTTAGAAGATTTACGAATACCGAAATTTCTTAGGTATCCATTATCCCACAATTCATCATTCCAAATTACATCACATTTTCGGCTCGCCAAAATTGAGGGACTATTTTTTTTATAATACAGCTATGTATTAAAAGTAGAAATATTCAAAAGGTAATTATCGAATATAGAAAAAATTACATGTTTTGAATTCATTCGCCGTCCTAAGTTTGGAACAAAAAACGATAATATTCAAAATACCTGATATTAAAACTTTCGAATTAGTAAATTTATTTAGAGCGTAAAGCATTTTATTCATGACTTACAAACTATAAAATATATAACAAGCACACGACGTGTTAAAATACAGATATAAATAAATGAAATCAAAATTCCAATATACCCATGTCAACTAGACTTCAAAATATTATATATATTGAATCGCATGAAAGAATCATCACATGCATAGATATATTTTTATGTAAACAAATAAAAGTATAGAACTTGTTAAATGCACAGAACTGAGTTACTTGTAGTTATTACAAAGAAAAGGCTTTTCAAAATATTTAGAAAACTTGAAATATGTTTAAAAAAATCTTTAATTTTCTTAATGTTACACGGATCTATTCTATAACGAGAGAAATGTTATGTTTTTAAAATAAGAAGTTCTGTACAGTACTGTGTTCACAATTTGATTTTAGAATAACGGTTTAAAAAAATTGTAAATTCATTTGCTTGTTTAACCTACGCAGTTCTTTTGGGATCGATAATTGCTATAAAGGAATTTCTTTAATTGGTCATAATTCTGGCCTCGTTTACTTTTAAGGCTGAAGTAGTATTTTGGCACTATACATTTTTAGGCTCGGAAGATTTGGGAAATATTTCTACTACTGCAATCTAAAACCCCGGTGATCCGATATTCATATCGGCTGATATATCTTTTTTGCCTAGTAGTGCAGACACTCACTCACTCACTTGAGTGTAAGTGATAATCAACATGGCTTCCAACAAGTGTACAAGTGTGGATCGATCTGGCAAAGGCATCAAATATGATAGATACGCTGCTTGTAATGTTCTGAAATCGAAGACAAAAAGCTGAGGAACATTTACGATACGACAGAAATAAAACTTGACAAAGAAACACCAAGAGTCTGCGACCGACAAACAAAACGCGAAAATTTCTGAGTGAGAACTTGTTACAGGGTCCCAGTGTACATTTCTCTGTTGGATGCAATCGGTGAAGTTTTGAAGACGCCCTTTTCTAGAGAAGTATTGGATGGATTTCAACTGAGTTTGCTGCTTCCAGAAAAAGTATGTGCTTTGAAAACCAAAGAAAAGGAAAATCTTATTGACTGCTTGATAGATAGATACAAAGGACTTTTGGATAATGACAACGTCAAATTTTTCTATTCAATACATGAACTGATTACAGTATTATACATTGCAATAAAGTATGTCGCCCGGACGTCTACAATTTATAATGAGGTTTCTCATGATATTGAACTATAAAGACACTGTATTTAATATAATAATCTATATATTTCAAGTAAATGTTTATTTTACCCCCCAAAAAAACTATTTCTGGGTTCGCCCCTGCTCAATATACAGCAACATTGTACGAATGTTCCATTACACGCTGTAAAAATTTCAATTTCTTAAATTATAAAAGAACAAAAAATAGCACCTACATATTTTAAATCAGATGATGCATTGTTTTTGTTCAGAATTAGCGGCCCATGCCGCTATAACTCAAATTGAGCGGCATTCACGCACAAACAAAGCAAAAATGCTTCTCTCCAAACTATTTTGTGAGGATGTTTCCGTAGATTTCTCAGATTGCATGCATCGAAAGCCAGCTCAGTATAATCTTGTTAAAAATGTAAGAATTTATAGGTAAACTACATATGTACATATATACATTTTTGATTGTAGGCTCGTTTATGTAGATTGTGTTGACTCCTACATGCCTTAAGCCAGTCTTGTCTCACCCCCTTAATATGATCATTGCAATGTCTGAAGCATTACATATGTGCCTGTGTTGTTGGTATTTTTAAAATGTAAATACATATAGAGGTCATGTGTAGAAGAAGTTCACGCAAGTGACGAAAGTTCTTTGATCGCCATTACTTGAAAGTGGCCAGAAAAAATTCTTTTACACATGACTCAAGCAGCTCACGATTTCCGGTTTTTGACCAAGTATCCTCTGGGTAGCCTAAGAACATCCGTTTTATGGCGAGCTAATGTGAGAAGGCAAATATCCCCTACATAGGGTTGTGCGCTGGGTGTGGGACTCGCCACGTAAATAAAATACCCCCCGTGAATAGTTATAACCAGCCTTGCTGCTGTTAACTCGGCTATAATCGCGTAAGCGGTGTCTACGTCAATTAAGAAGAAGAAGAAGAATAAGAAGAAGAAGAAATACATATGTAAGTAGAGTTTTATTAACATATTGCAACGAACGGACTGCAATTTTCTCAAAATATGTGCAAACATTGCAAACTACAACTTAAATAAATTTATGGGAATGTCGTTATGCTGATTTTACGCGCAATTACGTCGATTCGACGTTACCATAATGATCTTTTTCTGTCGCGAGACGTTACTATTTTTATATAAATATAGGAATTCGTGTTAAAAAAATACTAGTAGGCCTTTAAAGACGCTTGGCCAACAAATATTGTTGATTTCATAATTTGCATTAGGTAAAAGTTGTACATATTGATAAATACACAATCGTTTGGAAGTTAGGAAATAACTTAACTCATATGAATTGAAATTGAAAACCTTACCTTTAAAATATTAAGTAAGGTCTAAGAATGAAACCGAACCACTGATAATGTTTGATAAATCCCTCCACTCACCATTGAAAACTACTAAAAGTGCGATGACCCAAACTTAGCTCGTCCTTACTTGTTTAATATAAAGTTTTGCAACAGCTGAAAATATTTCCCCGGCTTAGTTCCTTTTAAATTTCGATGTCGGCCTTTTGAATGGCCTCTACGTCTGCATAACGCTTTCCTTTCATGGGCAAATGCATTTTTCCGAAAAGGAAGAAGCGCGGAACAAACCGTAAGCCCAAATGTTTGGTCAACATACGATAAATCAATGGAATTTCCGGTGATCACGGATTTTGATTGGCCCACATGTTGATCGTCATTTATGTTCTCACGACCACTTTGCAAATGTTGAAACCACTCGTGCACTTTGCTACTCCTTTAAATTGTTTCATCAATTGAAATGTTTCAGTAAAAGTATTACCAATTTTAAAACAAAATCTAATGTTGACTCTTTGTTCGAAGGTCATTTTCGCACCGATAACACAAACATACTGACACTTAAAATGCAATAACTTCATTTCCAATCTTTGAAATGTCATGAAATTCTCACTGGATAATCGATAAAGATAGCAGATTCTAACGCACCAGTCGACATATAGATGGCGCCACCAAGGGGCGCTATATTCAAAAATTCCTGTTTACTTTGGAACGCACCTTGTATATGTACAATATATACCGTAAGCTGCAGAGGGAAGGGTGACGCATTTACAAACAAAGAAGAGAGAGGCCAAAATGCTTGAATATGAAGAGGCTGACCTGCTGGCTGATAGGAGAAATGCTCGAAAATTGTACAAAAAGATGCTACGACTAATAAAAGGTTTCAAGACCGAAGCATACTCTTGCAGAACACCCAAAGGTGATCTTATAACCGATACCCAGAGCATACTAAAAATATGGAGGAAACTCTTCCCCAGCCTGCTGGAATTCAGTGAAGGCATAACATCATAAGATGGCGAACGCGATTTCCCAATCGATGATAATGAAACAGACGTTCCATTTCCTGACCACGAAGAAGTTCGAATAGCAATTACCCGTCTGAAGATTAACAAAGCGGTGGGGACCGATGGATTGCCGGCCGAGGTATTCAAACACATCGGCGAAGAACTAATAAGGAGCTTGCATCAGATTCTTTGTATAATATGGTCCGACGAAAGCATGCCCGACGATTGGAATTTAAGTGTGCTCTGTCAAATCCACAAAAAGGGAGACCTTACAATATGCACCAACTAGTCTCTTCAACATCGCAAATAAGGTTTAATCGAATGTATTGTGTGAAAGATTAAAGCCCACCGTCAACAAACTGCTTAGACCTTACCAGTGTAGCTTTAGACCTAGCAAATCAACAACTGACCAGATATTCACCATTAGCCAAGTCTTTGAAAAGGCCCATAATTTTTCACGATAGACACACTCCATCTCTTCGTCGATTTTTAAGCTGGTTTTGAAAGCACGAAAGGAGCTGCCTCTATGCCGCTATGTCTGGATTTGGTATCCTCGCAAAACTAATACGGCTGTGTAAACTGACGTTGAGCAATACCAAAAGCTCCGAGAGGATCGGGATGTAAGGAGTGTACAGCTGTAGGCGTACGCTGATGATATTAATATCATTGGCCGTTAGTTCTGCTTTCTTCAGAATGGATAAAGAAGCAAAGAGCACGACGGCAAGAGGAAATATCTCCTGTCATCAAACAAACAGTCGTCGCACTCGCGACTAGGCTCCCATTCGTAGATAATATCTTGTATCTTGGAACCAGTCAATAATCTCGAAATCCAACGCAGAATAACTCTTGAAAGCGGGTGCTACTTCGGAATGAGTAGGCAATTGAAGTCATCTCTCGACGAACAAAAACCGAACTCTACAAGTCACTCATTATTCCCGTCCTGCTATATGGTGCAGAGGCATGGATGATGACAACATCTGATGGGTCGACCTTAAGAGTTTTCGAGAGAACGTTCTGCGGAAGATTTATGATTCTTTGGACGTTGGCCAGGGCGAATATCGCATTGTTGTGGAACGATGATACGACGCCATTGACATAGTTCAGCGAATTAAAAGACAGTGGACGAAAGCACTCCAGCTCTGAAAGTATTCGACGCTGTACCCGCCGTCGAAAGCAGAGGAAGAGGAAGACCTCCAATTCGTTGGAAAAACCAGTTGGAGAAGGACCTAGCTTCGCTTGTAATCATCAATTGGCGACATAATGCGAAAATAAGAAACGACTGGGACGCTATTGCTAACTCGGTTTCTACGCCCTTACAGAAGAAGATATGTATATCCCATATAATGGTATTTTTAATGAAACAGATATTTTTACATAAATTTATATGGGAATATCGAAATACACAGCGACCCATTTTAAAATTAAACTAAACATTTTTCCTTGCATCGATTTTTTTCTCTGTACATAGACTCATTTTAATCCATGAATTCGAAAGTGTTGTTTTTGATTCACCCTAATATACATATGTATATAATACATATGTATGTATGCTGAATATTTCGAATGAGTTTGCTATTTGCAATAAAAGAGGGGATCATTGAAAAAGGTAGTATTAGCTTTTTTAAAACTTGCATTGAACAATGCCCTTGTTAAATTAGTTGAATAAATACGTATGAGCAAAAGTGTGTACGTAAATAATGTTATTGTTACGGTTTATTAAATTGACAAATATTGTTTTTGGGGCATCTATTTTCAAGCCTTTCATTATCGTGGGATCTATGTCACAACGCATTTGTTCCAGATCAGTAGGGAATAGAAAAGCACGGTGCAATGGACCTGAATAAGACTTTGTGGTTTTACGATTAAATTTTTTAGTAAATTTAATATTTTCGTAATGTTTTTGAGATGTGATATTAAATAGATGTTTATATACCTAGAAATGTAGAATGGCCTTAACGTTTAATGAACTTATAGTTTTGATCGCAACATTTTTGGTTTTGCAAGAAAGTTAATACCTCAGAACGCATTTCGCTGATATCAAACATGTGTAACTACTTGATTGAGGCACTTTCTTTCTTCTGATATATCTCATCTATTGTCCGATCAAAATTTCATAAAGCGGACCATATTTGACAATGGCGGGGAAATACTTTCAGCTCTTGCAAAACTTTTTACTAAGCAAGTATGGAAGGGCACAGTTGGGGAGTAACCGAACATTTGATGGTATAATCCCGCAATTGGCAAATTAAGAAATCTCAGACACATATATGAAAAGAAAGTTGCGGACTGGAAGAAATTCAAACACAAATACGCAATCGTAAACAAACTACGCGAAAAGGTACACTAGTCCAACAACATCTCAAGACAGCAAGCAACAATTTTCACTCGATTAAGGATCGGACACACGCAAATCACTCACCAAAATCTTCTAGGCGGCAATCCTACACCATTCTGCCCCAGCACTTTATCCATGGAACATATATTCAATATCTGTCCAGCACTAGAGAGTATTAGGCAAAAACACTTTAATTCTATTAAATATCAAACATTGTTAAATACACCATCTTTCGCAAACATTGTTAATATATGTATTTTTCTAAAATAATGTTATTATTATTAATAATAATAATAAGAAATCTCACAGATTGATCAATATACTTACAAGGTAAGTGAAGCGGCTGATTGAAATTCTACATATTAGGTATTAGGCCTAGAAGAGGTATTATAAGTTAGAGGTATTTTAGTTATAAAATTAAATATCTTGAGGACAAAATTAGTGAAAAGTTTTATTCTGATAACTTAACTGACGTTTGATTTCTAACTATACTGTAAAGTGAATGTATCGGATGGAATTTAAAAATTTTTTATATGGGAAATAGACGCGGTTGTTATCGGATTTCGTCCCTTTTCGACTTTAATACTTGTACACCATTTACACTGGCTCCTATTTACTAACTTGATTGTGGCTCATTTACTCAGTAAGTTATCGCAGTTTTAGTAGTTCTCAACATAACCGTTATATGGAGTATAGGAGTGATTGTATTCTGCTTTTACCACGAATCTGGTTTATTCACAGTTTATAAAGAAATGGCAAATATACTTCCTCTTAGCAAGTTTGGTTGATTTACTTTAGTGGTTTCTTTGTTTACAAGCAATTTAGTGTCGCCGTGTCATAGTATTTTTTTACAATGGAAAAAATTTAATATCTTACAGTGAAAAAATTCTTATTTTTGGAACGTGTAACACCGAAAGAAATTCACGAACGAATGTTAAAAATTTATAATGTGCTCACCTACAATTAGAACAGTAGAAATATGAGTTGCCGAATTTAAATGTGGTCGTGCAAGCCTTGAAGACGATCCACATGAAGGACGTCCAAAAATAAGAATTTTTAATGTGCTCACCTACAATTAGAACAGTAGAAATATGAGTTGCCGAATTTAAATGTGGTCGTGCAAGCCTTGAAGACGATCCACATGAAGGACGTNTTGCCGAATTTAAATGTGGTCGTGCAAGCCTTGAAGACGATCCACATGAAGGACGTCCAAAAAGCGCATCAACACCAGAAATCATAGCTAAAATACAGGATATGATTTTGGAAGATCGTCTATTGACTGAGAGAGATTTAGTAGAGGCTCTACACATCTCTTTAGGCTGTGTGAGCCAGACTTTAAGTGAAATTTTGGGTTTTAGAAAGCTGTGTACACAATTCGCTAATAATGGAACAAACATAATTTCAAATGCGACTTTCTCAGCAACATTTGAAGCGTTTTAAAAGGGAAAAGTGGATTTTGTGCGTTGATTCATTACAATGGACTGACTTGAGACTTGGGTATATCACCATGATTCTGAATCAAAACAAAAGGCTAAAGAGTGGTGTGAACCTGGTTGTTCCGCCTAGAAACGAGTTATTTTATTTATTATTTGTAAAATAATAATACAATTATTATTATACATTATACATAAGGAGCACTAGCAACAGAGGCTTTCAGCTCACGACTTAAATAATAAAGATGGAACCTTCCATGTAGGAATTATTTACAAGCAATATGTTTTTATGAACTAGAAATTATATGTTATAAATAAGTTTAAAAGGAAGGATAACTTAAATATATTTCTTTTCTTTGTACACGATAGGAAATCTGATATTTTAGTGATGTTTACAATAGATGGTATTTTTAATAAATCAAGAGCTTTATTATTCTGAAAGATACTGGTTCTTGCTAAGATGAAGAAGGGTCATTCATCTAGTAGTTGTGTTGTGGTTAAGGACGACGAGTTACAATACAGGCAGGCTGAAATTCGGTTTCCATTTAATAAATGGGTTAATGACGAATGACCAAGACGAAGGCGAACAAAGGCTTTTATATCTTGGCAACGGCCTGATGGTGGATAGGCAGGTTTTTCCCCCTTGGTTACACATGGTGTAGTGCTGTTGCACATTCTTCCAAGCCTTAACTTTTATGGCTTTTTGTTTAGAAGCGATTAAATGGTTTATATAATTTTTTTCGATGTAGTCGAAAACAATCAATGGCAATTATTATGTCGCAATGAGGTAGGATTTGTATTATGAATTTAGGAGAGCTAACATTGTAGATTTGCTATCAGTACATATTAAGGTTTTTAATTTTTTTTTTTTTTGTACTAGAGATAACGCATGATGAGTGCTGTCTCTGCGGTGTATATTGAGCAGTAATTAGGCAGGTGCCCAGCTTTTAACGTATTTCCAACGTTATCAACAATAGCAAAAGACGTGTAGAAGTCGGCCTTAGAAGCGTCAGTAAAAATGAGTTTCCAATGTAGGTAGTGTTGTACAATGAGCTCTTTGAACACTCTTTGATATACCCTGGTACTAGTATTCTTTTTTGATGTTTTTGAAGATGTAGCTCGAACGAAGTTTCTTTGAGTAGCCATGAGTTGTAATACCTAGATCTTTAGCTAATTAAATGCATTTAGAAATAGTGGAAGAAGTATTGGAATTGGTATCGGTGGTCCATTTGGCTTTTACTATACCATATAAGAGCTTGTTATTGCATAATAGAAGTTTTGGAATAAGCTTTTGCGAAGTATGTATAACTCTTTCCTCAATGGATGGGAGTCCGGCTTCCGTTAATGTGAACTTTATTGGTGATGTTGGGAAACTTCTTCTAATAGCTGCATGATATGGTGCAAAGATTAGATTTATGTTGCTATTGGCACAACTGCCGTAGATAGGGAGACCATAATCAATCTTAGATAAAATTAAAGCTCTTGTAATATTGATGAGAGAAGAAATGTGAACTAAACAATATTTTGATGATAGATACCTTATTATATTAAGCCTAGAAATTAGTTGCTTACGTAGATTTGTACAATGTTCCTTAAAAGTAAGTCTCTTATCGAATATTAAACCGAGGAATTTATGGCTAGTAGTATTTACGATATTTACGTTATTATAGCTTAGATTGAAGTTATTGCATTTGTGTTTTCTACAGATATGGAATAATTTGCATTTGTTTATAGAAATATTCGCACCTGAACAATTGCACCAATTTCAAACATCAGTAAGGATTTTTAAGAAGGTGTTTTTTACAGTATTTAGATTATTTTGTTTGGAGAAGATCATCATAAATAATATGCGAAATGAGTTTATATTTAGAGATTAATGTACTGATTTTGTTAAATGCGATTACAAATAGTACAACAGATAGTGGCGATCCTTGTAGTATTCCGGTGTACATATTGTACGTGTTCGAAAAGTGTTATTGATTTTAGTCATGAATTTCCGATTGATTAGGAAAGATTTAATAATGTTAAATATTTTGTCACCAATTTGCCACTTCTCAAGTAATAACAAGAATAACATGAGAACCAACTCTGTCGAAACCTTTTTCGAAATCGAAACTGAGAGTGGATACGTGGTTTTTTTCGATAAAGCAGTTTTGGCGAAATCATCAAAATAGAGTAAAGCATCCATAGTGCCTTGCCCTGCCTTAAATACAACTTGGTTTCGACTGAGAAGGTTTTTATTTGATGCGAACCACGAGATATGTTTTGATATAATTTTATTTTTTTGCCCATGCAACAAATGTGTGATATTGGTCTCTAACCGAGAACATCAGTAGACACTTCATTTCATTTCGGAATCGCTATGTCATCGGAATCGATATTTCAGATTCGGTAATATATGGGGGTGAATGGTATTTGCTGTACCTTCTACTGAGAAGTACATTTTTATTTGATACAAATGAGGCGTGGAAATTTGAGTCACTCGAAGACTCGGTCCATACAGAGGCGAAATGATTAGCTATGTCTTTTGAGTCGTAAATGGGGTCATTTGGAGTATTTATACATTTAAGATTAACTTGTGTATACGACCCTGAGAGCATTTTTATGTCCGCCCATAATTTCTTGGGCTTTGTTAATGGGGTAATAGCTTCGGTAAGTTTTTGTAAGCAAGATCTCTTAGCTTCTTTAATATTTTTCCGAAATACTGCATTGGCTTTTTTGTATTTTATTAGATTATGAATAGAGCGGGATCTTTCTTTCTTTATTTATATTACCGACAATGGGATTTGCAGCAGAATAATTTTCGCAGAGTTGTTGAAATTTGGACCAATTTGCCTTGTCCAACAGAAATTTAAGCTTCGCCGGTCCTCTTCTGGTAAAAGGGGTTGATAAGCGGGTTATAATGGGAAATTGATCGCTGTTATATATGTATGTAGATCAGTTAGTGTTTGGCTGTTAAGTTTGGGGGCGATAGCAGAAGAACAAATGACTAGATCTACATTCGTGAACGAATTATGTGTAGAAAAATGCGTAGGAGAACCGTCGTTTAAAATTCCGCTAATAAGAGGTATTTATGATTTTACCTCATTGGTTAGTACATATGGAACCCCCGGGTGTTTGGATAGGTCCGATTATATCGCGTAGTTGTTTGATATTAAAGTTTTGGTGTGGTGGGATGTAAATTGGTTAATTTAAATCCAATAAATATTTCAACTGCTATTGTGGAAGTATTAAAACATGTAGGGAGAAGTTTGTGTGGGAAATATTTTTTTATTAAAGAAGCAACACCTTGTTTGTTAGTATGATTTTCTCTTAAGTTGGAGAAATAGGCAGTGTATTGTTTGGGTACAGTAGCTACAGAATTAAATGAAAGGTATGTTTCCTGTAGTGATATAACACTTGGTAATTGTTCTTTTATCAGTAATTCTAGGTCAGTGCAATTGTTGTAGAATCTGTTCATATTCCATTGTAGAAATTTTAACATTTCTTAGCAATGAGAGAATTGAGAAAGCACTTCTTGGAATAATTAAATGAAAGTTATTGTTTTTCATCGTTAGAAGTGATAATTTTATGAGGTGAGATATTGCCTGTATAAGTATGTGGAGAGAGATCGATGTTGTCTGTAGAGAGAGAGACAGTTTGGATTTTAAGAGAATCAGTTGTGGATATTTTAGGAATGAGTGGTATGCTTATTTTGGTTGCGTTTGTTTTTGTTTGGGGAAACGTTAGGTTAGGAAGGTTTTTTGTAGTTTCTTTTGTAGTTACATTTGTTGTGTTTAGATGTTTATCAATTACGAAATTGTTTTTGTTTTCTTTCATAGTTTGCTTTTGTTGTGGAAGAGGATAAGCTGTTGGGAATTTTAGTACAGTGCAGAGATAATGAGATCTCCAACTTCTCTCTCACTGGAAATGAGAGAGCAATTGCTAAACGTCAAAACCTAACGAACTTTGACAGTTGACTGGATTGAGTAGGTTTTGGCGTTTTGCAATTGGAGTGTCTGGAACAGCCAGATTGAAATTATACCAAAAATATATGTGAACGGAGAAATTTATTGCATTTAAAATAATGAAAATCAAAGAAAATACGAAATTTAAATATATATTATGAAACTTTTTGTAATTTGATGCATAATAGAAACTATTTTCTATTACAAATTATTAAAAACATTTATTAATTTGGAACTAACAGGCTTAATTCACCTTATTAAGTATTGAAATATCGAAAGTCAGTTATTTTAATATACCATAAAATCATAAAAAGGAATTAAGTAGTTTCGCCATATATTAATAGTCCAGTATATAATAATTTGCAATCGTAATAAATGTTGGCTATGTTAATTTAAAATGTCCAAAAATTCTTATTTGTTGCGATCTGGCCATAATGGAAAATGTTATAAAAAACGCTCTCACACTGGAATAAGTTGGGCGTCCCATTATCCCTGATTCGTTGCTGCCTCGCCAACGACTAAACGATAGAGCGTAAGAATACGTGTGAAATGAGAGGGCACTGCTCTAGAAGCTTCATTTCAACGGCAGTGCTTACACTCATCGACCATCGCGATCGTAGGAAGTTTGGTCAAGTTTAATTCATGGTCACTGGTAACTACAACAACATATAGTACATATTTGCACTTATACATTTACATAGTTATATTTATAAACATATTGTGTTTGAATATGTCCAAATTATGTGCTGGCTTTATATTGATGATTTTATATAGTTTGAACAGGGTATTTTCAGTTTGCCAAAATGTTAGTAGCATCCAAAACACCTGAAATTTTGTAAAGTGTATATCAGAGAGCTCCAACGAGTACGATTAAATCAAAGCAACGCAACAAACTGACCTCAGCGCATTTAAAATACATTCTTTTAATAAGAAACCGCCCTAAAAATTTTGTTATTGATAATTTTATCACAGAAATATCATAACGTGTAAATATATTTTCGGAATTTGAAGCAGGCAAATGCAAATTATTTTTATAATTTTTATTATATTTTTATGTATGTAAATATGTCTGTTACATAACATACATAAATCCAAATTAATTTTTGAATGTTTTATTTAAGTTTGTATATATGCACGTACATATGTACACTGTATATGCAATACCTTTTTTTATGTTCTCATTGAAACGCAATAAGTGATAGCTTTTTTTTCAATTCACGCAATTTCCGACTGGGATGCTCATGCGGAGCAGTTCGCTTGTGCTCACCAACACAGTCACAGTTTAACTTTTGCCGTCCACTGTTCTAGAGAAATATAGATCTAAGATAAAATAGAAGTGAAATAACAAATTGTGAAATAGTCGGCGTGAAAATGAAGTAAGTGAAAGCGACAAGAAAACTGAAGTAAATGATGTTGCTAGCATTGGTGCTTTTGAGAGCATTGAACTTTAATGAAAAGGAAGGTGATTAAGACACTGCTAGAGCTATATGAATGTGAAATGGAATTACTTAATAGTAATTTTTGCGAACTCATTTGCTATGAGTTTACTTTTCAAGAGAAAGTAAAACAGCATGATAATAAGGCTTACATAATTTCTAAATTTCATTTAAGGGTAAATATTATTTGATGATGCTCTTAATAATATATGTATGTACTTTGTTTTCTGAATAGCAAAAGTTAATTTTTGTGCAGTTTAAATAGACCAGTCCGGGTCAAGATTATCAATTGGTATATAACCATCACATTCTTATCTTATGACGGAAGGTGATTTAGAGTCCCGTCCTGTTTGTTATTGTATAGTATACAATTTCGACGAACAGTGACATAACTAATAACAATATTTAACTCCCTTTTGGACGTTTTTTGCCATTTGAAGGCTAATTAAACAGATTTTTTTTGTACCTTGTTAATCATATGTCAGCTGTGTAGTACTTATAAACTTCTTTCCTATTTATTGTTATTGAAGTTTTATTATTTGTATGTTGGTACTCATGTCTCTCACTTATGCCGATAAGCTCGGCCATTTTGAATGTTCATTTAATTGTTGACAGCTGCTTTGCTTGCATGTGTTTTGGATCGTATTCGATTTTTACCTATTCAAAAAAATGGATCAAAGAACCTATGTCAAATTTTGTGTGAAAAACGATATTAAGTGTGCGGATACATTCCAAATGTTGACTGTGGCATACGGAGAAGCAACGTTTATCGGTGGTACAAAATGTTCTCAGAAGGCCAAGAAGATGTGACAAAAATTGGCTTTTGCACCACGATAACGCCAGAGCTCACACATCGTTGCTTGTGCGCGACTTTTTGGCCAAAAACAACACACTAATGATGCCGCAGCCACCGTATTCCCCAGATCTGGCCCCCTGTGACTTTTTCTTGTTCTCTAAACTGAAGAGGCCTATGAAAGAACGACGTTACGCTTCTCTTGACGAGATAAAGACGGCATCGAAGGAGGAGCTGAAGAAGATAAAAAAAAAAATGATTTTTTGAAGTGCTTCGAAGATTGGAAAAACCGTTGACACAAGTGTATAATATCTCATGGGGATTACTTTGAAGGGGACAAAATAGATATTCATGAATAAATAAATAATTTTTGAAAAAAACACAATATACGCGATACTCTTTGAACACACCTCGTAATGTATAATAATACATTTTCACCACTAAGCTACACTTCTAATTGCAAATTCATTATCAAAGCGAAAACTGTAGAGCATTAAGAAGTCAATTAGATTATTGTTGTCTGTAACGGAAACGAATGTGAAGCGGTGCATATCAATAACTGTATTAAAAGGTAGTTTATATAACATGACCTTTTTAATTGGCTAATACCAGTGCGAAGAGTAATTTGGAAAATTAACAAAATTACAGCGACGGACATATAAATAACACAAGTTCGGATCCAATATTACTTCTAACATCTTTAAACGTAAAGTAACTCATTAGATAAAATATAGTATGTACCTACCCTTATGAAGCTCTTTGGCTGCTCAAAAATACCTTTTATTTTCCATTAAATTTTGTACTTGTTACTTTTATTGCGTATGGTGTTGATTTGAGGTGGACATATGTACATATAAATAGCACATTTTTAAGTTCGTATTTTATTTTGAATTTTGTGTGAAGTTTTCGCGTGTCTTAAATTTAATTTCAATAATTAATTCATCTAAATTTTTATTAAAATGCGACGGGGAAAACATTGCACGCCGGAAAAGAAAACGCTTATGTGCGATATGAGCAAAAAAGAAAAAGCTCCTGCCAAAATTTCTGAAATAATTCATTGCTCTCGAAAAATGGTATATAAAAAGAGCAAAGCGGATGCTTTTAAATCAGCCAGAGAAATTACTATCGAAGTTAATGATGAATGTGGTCTAGACCTGTCCAGAAAGCTTGTAGGAAGACGACTTAACGAATAGAAATTTTTTGAACGAATTAGCAGAAAGAAACCACTCCTGTTAAAACGTCACATCAAAATTTGAAACGGCCATAGACAGATGGATAAACATTTGTACGTGGTCCATAAAGGTCAGGCCCTTAATTCTAGTATTAGAAATAAGTGATTAAAAATGGTGGTTATACAAGTAGTACAAAATACTAACGAAATGAGCAATCTTATGCTATTTTTTAAATAATTTTTATAAATTTTTGTACCTTTTTGTAAATCATTTTCAGATTGCCATACACATAGGATAAATATCCTATGTTTTGCTTATATTTTTTTAACGATAATTGAAAATTTAGGAAAAATAAAACTTCTTCACACACGTAAAATAGAGTGGTACCTTTAACTCTATTTTAGTGTGTGTTTGCTTACGACAAAAACAGTGTATCTGACGATTTTTACCACGAAAAACAAGAATTGAACAAAGAGTTCTTGAAGTTTTAAGGATTCTATCATAAACACAAGTATTTGAGTGGCACAAAGCGTTCAGTGAAGTTAATGACTCATGCGAGTCATTGATCGATCTCGGTTAATAACAATAAGATCGGAAAAGTTAAAGAAGCAGAGCTGAAAATCGTCGTGTTGACGTCAGAGAGAAATAAAATAATATTGGAAAGTAATCTAAGGAGAATGGGCCCAAATTCCTTAAAGATAGAAGATCAGTAATAATAAAAAACTAACGGTAAAGAGATATCAAATAAATAACTAATTTGGCTCTTTATAGAGAATATAATTTTTAATTCTTAATATGTACTTCTTTATTTTGGAAGATCTTTTCTGATATTATTTAAATACTATTTATTTTCTCCAAGAATATTTTTACAACAAACAAATGATATAATAGCGCAGATAATTACACATTCTTGGATATAAAAATATATTTGTAAACCAATAATTAATTCGAAAATAATGATGTTATATTTGAGAAAATATATTATTTTTTTAGGTTGATTTTCTTATTTGGACCGCAACTCCACATACTTGACACGTTTCTGAGTATGTACGTATGCTATGAATTGTTTCACAAAAGCTATTTCTATTCAAACTTTTGCCTGCTTTAATAAATATTTATCGAACATGTATGACTTTAGTTATTGCTCTGATCCTGATTCGAACCTCCAATTCACTGCGTAGAGGTCACCTAACTCGTAAACACTTTTCAATATACTCAAATCTTCAACACTCAACTGTAGTAGCACTTCATTTCATTTTCCAAATCAAGTTCAAGTTTGATTCCTGAATACAAATATATATATGTATACATATTCATATCCAGTTATTATCTCATTAACACCGGCATAAAGAGTAATTGAATAGAAAAGCCAAATCTATTAACTGCCTCTTCGAAGGAAAATAATTTTTTAAACCGGCTTACTAAACATTCCTAATCGAGGGCGATGTCGGGCACTTACTTAACTATAACTGTCAACTTATTTTCTTTGGAAATTGTGTCGTTTGCGCTGTTTGTTGCACTCCGTTTCAGCCGACGCATTGTACTCACACATGCATACTACACAAATCGATACTTAATAACAGTTATGCAAAAAACAACCTTCCGTAAACAAGTCGGCTTTACATGAAGAAATCAGTACTGCCTTGTGTGTGCCGATGAGTAACGATCTCAATAGTGATGCGATAGCGTCGTAATGCATAATATTACTTCCGCTGCACACTAAACCGGTTCCTACTTGCAATCGAGTTTGCCTATGACGGACCACATTGATTTGCCGGATATCGAATTTTTACTGAAATAACTGATTCCGGCGCTTTACGTGTTATCTGCCACTTATGTCCAATTGGCTGGATGCGAATGGTCATTCGTATTTTATTTTAAATTTAATCTAAGAAGTTATTATTTTGAAATGCTTTCAAATATAATGGCAAATATTGCAAATGCATCAAATGTCAAATATCTGCACGGCAAAAAGGGTATATAATGAATATTCAATACTTTTAAAAAATAGTTATGTGAACATTTTTTTAATTTTTTTTCTTGATGTTTTAAACATTCTTTAAACTTCCTTGTACCTACTTGTACGATGTCATATCATCCTTTATATAGATTTATATGTACTTTTCAAAACTGCGTACGACCTCTACTTACTACTTGCACTACTGCATACAATAACAACATTAAGCGCAAATATCACTAACGCAGTGGTATTTGCATATCAGTGCAAATTTTTATACTCTTGCGACATATTGCCACAATTTTAAATAGTTTTGTTCACCTAACGGTTGTTTGTATCTTCTTCTTCTTGATTGGCGTAGTCAATCGCTTATGCGATTATAGCCGACTTAACAACCGCGCGCCAGTCATTTCTTCCTTTCGCTACGTGGCGCCAATTAGATATTCCAAGTGAAGACAGGTCCTCCTCTTCCTGCTGCCCCCGGCGGGTACTGCGTCGAATACTTTCAGAGCTGGAGTGTTTTCGTCCATCCGGACAATATGACTTAGCCAGCGTAGCCGTTTTTTAATTCGCTGAACTATGTCAATGTCATCGTATATCTTGTACAGCTCATCGTTCCATCGGATGCGATATTCGCTGTGGCCAACGCGAAAAGGACCATAAATCTTTCGCAGAATTTTTCTCTCGAAAACTCGCAACGTCGACTCATCCATTGTTGACATCGTCCAAGCCTCTGCACCATATAGCAGGACGGGAATTATGAGTGACTTATAGAGTTTGGTTTTTGTTTGTCGAGAGAGGACTTTGCTTCTCAATTGCCTACTCAGTCCGAAGTAGCCCCTGTTGGCAAGAGTTATCCTCGTTGGATTTCTAGGCTGGCATTGTTGGTAGTGGTTATGCTGGTTCCAAGATGGAAGAAATTATCTACAACTTCAAAGCTATGACTGTCAACAGTGACATGAGTGCCAAGTCGCGAGTGCGACGACTGTTTGTTTGATGACATCAGACATTTCGTCTTGCCCTCGTTCACTGCCAGACCCATTTGTGTTGTTTCCTTGTCCAGTCTGGAGAAAGCAGAACTAACGGCGCGGGTGTTGAGGCCGATGATATCAATATCATCGATCAGCCTCAACCCATTTGGGAATGTTTCCTCGTGGAGGTTGAATTTACCAAAGACACCTTCTTTGCCCAAGGCAAATTGGTAAAAAGTTTCGTAAAAATGGGCGCGTTCTCTAATCACCCTTACTAACATTGTAGAAATGGATGAAATCGGATGTCTATTAAAACTGCAATAAATTAGCAACTAAATACACCAGACACATTAAATTTTACCTCCGAGATAGTATTAGGAGGTTGTATGGGAGCTGCTGTGAAAATTTGCCGATGGACGTGCACCGCCCACATCGATGTGAAAAGCTCGTATATCTCGGATCCGCTCGAACGATTTCAGTCAAATTCGACAAATGGTAATGCGAAACTGGACGAAATCAGACTACAACTACGCTTACTTCTCATACTACAAACTGTTCAAGCTCCTAGGTACCGAATATATGGACTCTAGTTCCTATTGGGAATTTTTTATCGTAAATATAGGTCAGCTTGTGAGATACTTTATGGAAACTCAGAGATAATCCTTATCTGATTATGATATGTCAGTGTCCTAAAAATCATTTGAATCTACTGAATAATTCCCTTAGTCCAGGTATATCCGATCGAAAAATCATCTTTTTAAAATACAGATACCATATTTTTCTAATAACGGTGGATCTTTGTGCCTTCATCCCATATAACTATGTTAATATCAGCATTTTCACAGATTATGGTGTTGGGAAATGAGGTATCTTAAGAAACTGAGAGATTTTAAGGTTCTGCCATAATCCAGTTTTAACCAATATTTGAATTTTGTTTGAACACATATTTCATTTTATATCGTGTTTCATTCATTACCCTGTGAATATCCAAAAATGTTGTTACGTTATTTTCAGGCGCGCATGCACTTAAAAGTTATTCATTATTTTCATCATAAGTGTCTTTCCGCGAAAAAAAAAGACTTTGAGTTGCAAGTACAAAATTATATAGTTTTCCCTACTCTGGATCCGCCCCTGATTATTTTGCATTGTAGGTGACAATATAATGATATTAAGTTTTATACATATTTATAAATTTTCCTCGAAAATGTGTTATTGAATATACCTGAAGACATAAAAATATAATTTTATGCAGAGAATGGTAGTAGCAAGAGGCACTTGTGGGCAAACATTTTTGAAAAAGTGAGCGTGTCCATACATTTCTTCTTAGCTACTAAGTTACAACAACCAAATTGTCTCAGCGCAAATATTATAAGAACTCCTATCGGCAGAGCGAAAATGGTTGGAATCGAAAGATAACTCCGTACACTCTCCATATAACGATTCTGTTTAAAACTACTAAAAGCGCAATAAATCAATACCTAAATACGCCAGAGATATTAAATTTTACCTCCGAGATGATATTGGAGAACTTTATAGGATCCAATGTGAAAATTGAACGATACAAGCCTATCGATCTCGGGAACTGACTTACCGATTTCGACCAAATTTAGTACATACCAACGCTATCATATGCTTATGTCACAGTACGAAAATGGTCACCTTATGAACAATAATTTTTCAAATCCAATCATAACACTTCAAGCCCCTAGATTCCGAATATTTGAACCACAGTAACTATAGTTGTCTTTTAGTCAAAAATTTCGCTCAATGTGTGAGATATATAATTGAATCGGCTAAATACTCCCCGTAGCCTCGATATACCTAATATAAAGATTTTCGAGTTTCCGGGTGACTTTATACCGTATATAATATATATCGGCCAATATGTGAGTTATTTCCATGAAAATGAGAGCAAGTTTTACTCCTAACAGTGTATCTTTGTGCCTAAAATAGA
This sequence comes from Bactrocera latifrons, assembly GCF_001853355.1. NCBI lineage: Eukaryota > Metazoa > Arthropoda > Insecta > Diptera > Tephritidae > Bactrocera > Bactrocera latifrons. The sequence goes on along the minus strand of NW_017537099.1, from coordinate 163,013 downwards.
TAAGTTTGTGCGAAAACTTGACTAGCCTCTATATAACTAAAGTCAGGATTTTCGAGCATCCGGCTGACTTTACTCTATATGATTTATTTTATATTATGTTGCATAGTAATAGTACATAGATGGTATTGAGAAAAAAGATAAAGTCAGGTCGAAAACACCCCAACTTTCATATACTACATAGAATGATTTTCGTTTTTCTTATAAGCCTTATATGTATGTCAATGTATGAGTTATATATGGTAAATGTACATACATATATATAAAAATGTTTGGCTTCCTGGCTTCGATTCTTGCAAGTTGCAAGTGTAGAAAATGTTCGGTTACATCCGAACTTTGCTCTTCCTTACTTGCTAATGTTAATGTTTACATTTTTGCACAATTTGCATACACTGTTATAAGCTTCAACAGACAGACTATACAAGTAAATGAAAAATGAATTCTTCAATGTTTACCATTTTTATTAATAATTTAAATTCAATCAACGAATCAATGTCACCCAAGTCTTCGTATGTGCAAACATGTAAACATAGGTACATATAGGTACGGTATATAAAAATTTTAAATTAACAGTATGTACGCCGACTTACCTTATTTATGACAAAATAAACAGGTAAGGAGGGACGAAATTCAAGTATAACCGTATATTTTATACTCTCGCAAGAATCAAAGCTGGGGAGATACCTTCAATTTTCAACATTTGTTGTTCGACGAAAGGGTTAAAAGTTTGCAATTTGGTATCTTAATAAATTATTTTAAAATAATTACTGAGGCTAGTATTTAATCCATTTATGCGGTATTAAGTCATTGAGTATAAAGGTTGAACATCTTTATATCACGTGTAATCGGGTTAAAGACAGACGAAGATATAATATCAGGAAAAACCTCCTCTGAATTTAAATAATATAGTAAGTATATATCACAGATCGACCGATATTCTTAGTAAACATTAAGCCATAGACACTGACTAAGACATATTCAGTATCTGGAAGCTTGAACCGCTATGATCCGATTATGAGCAGTTTTCGACTTAAGATAGCATTGTTGCTTGATTTATAAAATGAAAAGTGAATGAATGAGATGGAATTGCAAATTTTACTATGTATATGGAAAGTTAGCATGGTTGTATCACAATTCTTCCCATTTTCCCAATGTGAGATAAATACATATGCCAGTATAGTATAATTTACCGAATTTGATTCCTCGAATAGTTCATGAAGAATGACATCTAAAGGTGAAGGGTGTATCGCCCATTACTCAATTTTAATACCGACACCTATAAAGCCTCTCCGTAGCATTTTAGCTGTGAAATTTAGTGCTTATAACCTATTTATTTAATGAAACGTCCCGCTTTTATTAGTTTTCAACATAACTTTTATAGGAGGGGTGGTAGTGTTAATCATCCGATTTCTCTTTTTTACACCATTGCCATTCTGTGCGTATATACACGAACATTTCACTCAGTTTTATATATATCGATATGACATTTTGCACACGGTTTTTACCCAAGAAGCTGGGCATTAGTCAGAACTGCCGATATTGGACCACTATCGGATATAACTGCCTTACAAATTGCATGATTACTTGTCCTTGTATGGAATATTGTTTAAGGCAACGTTAAAATCTCCGAATCTGATTTTCAGATAGAACTACTAAAGCATGTACTATGGCTTACTTAATAAAATATTTGTTTGCTTATTAAGTAACATCAGCTCGACTTGAAAGTTGGTTATATCAAACAAAGTATGAAAGAACTAGCAAAACGTCTTCTTATAAGTAAAAGCCGTTGGCCGGTTGCTTCTTCAGGTTTAGTTATACATACATGTAGTTGCTGTAAGAAATACAAATGTAAGGGTATTTGGTTTCTTAGTTTTACCGATCGAACGTCATCCGAGTGATTTTAATCCTTATTATTTCGTACAATAAAGGATATATCTTAAATAAACTACGCAGTTGGAAACTGAAGATATTGTGGTATTTTAGCAAAAATAAATACATGATTTAAAGTTATATGTAATGGTATACTAAATATAATATGTATAATTTTTCTCGTAGTTATCTTACATGACATATTAACAACTGACCCTTGTGGTTTGTCGATCTGTTATTTTTACTTAGCCCGAGTGCCGTGATCGGATACTTAAGTACCTACATGTTAATAACAAATAAAATTGTAAAATGTAAAGTATTTTTTGCATTAAGAATAATATTCACGTTACTCCGTTGAACTGCAAAGGAGCAAAAAATTATTTTTTTCAAATGTGAAATGTGCTGTGAAATTAATGCTGATATTTAGCAACACACTTTCCTTTTCATGATATAACGTATCTTACAATAAGTACAAAATATAACCAAAGTGAATACGTACTACCAACAGCAACACATGCAGTTATAATTAGAGGAGGTGGGCGGTGGGGCCAAAATGAGCGCAAAAGCATATTATGGAGCAGCAGTAAGTAAAAGGCAAGTGCAACAGGCGAGCGATCAAAAACTGACCAGGTGACTAGCTAAACTTCGAGCATACCAAACACAACGTTGTTTGTTTGCTTCACTAATAGTCAACTAATATAAATTAGTGTGTACTGTTAGACAATTGGTGTAACATTTGGAAGGTGTGCTTGAATGAGCTCGAGATTTGCGTCTCGCAACTGAAAATTAAGTGAAAGTGTAACAACACTGCACAAATTTTGTTTATAACTACCTACTTATATATGTATGTATTCATTTCTAATCGAATATTGCGAATTATCTGATTAGCAGGTCAGATTTCCTACCTCGGTCCTAATTCATATTGTAACCCAATGACCATTCTTGGAGCGGAAGGACTAGTTTTGGTGTTTTTATCTCCTCATATATCTCATCCTATTCAATTTTCGCACACAGTCCGCCCAATTAAATATTGTGTGGCAGAGAACACAAATTTACTCTATTCACTATTTCTAGGACCGATTGTCCATTTTTATAGTAGTTAAAAATATTTTCCGCTGTTCAATTGTAGGTGAACGAATTGCAGAGTCAAAGTATTTATTCGCAACGACATTAATTGAAAACAAGAATGAAAGGGCAAATTTCCAGTCATATCATACTCTCGCCATTTGCACGGTCATATTATATATTTTCAGGTTTTGCAAAACTTTATATTAAAAATATTGCGTCAGAATTCAACATGTATTATTGGAAGATAGCGACTAGATTACAATAAAATTTTGGTACCTTATTAAAGCACAAAATTTAACTGCGTTAAAATTCATTACGGCAGATAAAATGTAATATAACAAGTAAGGAAGGACTAAATTTGGGTGCAACCGAACATTTTATACTACTGCAAGAATCAAAGCTAGGGGAAACCAATCAGATAAAGTAAAGTAAATTATATAGGAGCTAAGCCAAGTTTTCGATCAAATTTACCTATTTTACGCACAAAGATACACTGTTATGAGTAAAACGCGCTCTCTTTTTTTCATTGGGATAACTCGCATATTGGGCGATATATGTATGCGATATAAAGTCACCCGGGAATCACACACATCGGGTCCCGAGATATACGATTTCACCAAAAAGTGGGCGATGCCACGCCCCTCATCCAATTTTCACACCATCTTCCACAAAGCTCTTTCATACCATACCTGTGGTTAAATTTAATGTCCTTGGCGTATTTAGTTATTGATTTATCGAGCTTTTACAAATTTTAACAGTACCGTTATATGGAGAGTGAGTGGATTTCATTCATTTTTAAATTGTCGATAGAAGTTCTTATAAGAACTTATAGTACATTAAACTTGTTAGAGTGCGCCGCCACGCCCCCTTTTTCAAAAACTTTTGCCCACAGGTCACCCTTAACACTACGATCCTCTGTTCCAGAGCACAGTTTTAGTAGTTTCAGTTGCTTAGTTATGGCACTTTATATATTTTCTACGTTTTAGTACTAAGGAACCTACGTGCCAAGTATCATCATGATATCTCAATTGTTACTCAAGTTACAGCTTATACAGACGAACGTCAACCGGATTTCAACTTTTGTCTCTTCTCGTCATCCTGATCATTTATATATAGTATACATAACTAAATATCTATCTCGTTCAGTTTAGGTGATAAACAAAACTATAATACTCTGCATCAACTGGTTGAAAGAGTATAACAACAGTTATAAATAAATACGAATGATGGTCGCAATTGGAAGGTACTACTGGCCAATCTCGTTCACTCAACATGACCAAATTCGACCGAAAGAATTTGTGCTACTTCTTTTGCTAACGTATTTTAAAATTGTTCAAACTAGTTTTTATTTTTAAAGGCATTTTGAGTTTGGCGTATTGATTAAAAAATTAATGTTTGTCTCTATGACCAAATGAATACTTAATTTTTTGTTAAGAATGTAATTTATACAATTCATGGACCGGGCCAGGTTTGCAGATGTCATAATCGATCCGAATACGACTAAAGGAAATATAGAAGAAAAACATATTTGTGATTAAATAAGTGTATCTAACATTTAAAAGTTCATATTCCTTTCATTCATTGACGAACATTATCGTGATTTCATTAAATATGAATTATTGAACTAGCGTAATTGATGTCGTGTTAAATATTCTCCCTTAAGATCTATGTATGTACTTTTCAAGCGTTTGAACCAATTTTCGAAGCACTTTTGTTACTCTGATTGAGGTATCTTCAAAACAACCATTCTGAAGGCATGAACTCTTCAAGTGTCGAAAAACGTTGACCTATTAGCTTAACTCCTATGTACGGAAATCATTTGGTTTCACGCCAGGACTATACGATGGATGACTCATCAAATTGAAAGTTTAAAAAGTTGATGTTTGAGAGCTCGCATTATCGTGGTGAAAAGTGATCCGTTCTCGGCATTCGTTTTTTTTTCATGAAAGATAACTAGAAAACAAATGATTGTGTACCACTCAGAATTTACTGTTCTACATTGTTTTAGTGGCATGGTTGAGATATGTCCAGTTGTTCAAAAAGAAAAGAAAATAAAGTTGTTCCATTAAAAGTGAATCGAAACCCAGTTTTATGCACCTGTAGTCTTCATATATAAGTATTAATTTATGCTTATATTGGTGACATTGGTGTATAGATTCAGGTTGAAATAAACTCGCCTTGTTAACGAATATACGAGTAGTTCATATTTCAGTCCTTCCGTTATTTTTAATGCTGACAGCTGCACAAATAAGTGAGAGCCATTAAACGATCTTGGTTCAATTTCTGTTACGGTATTATACATAATTTTCCACCTAAGACAGGATAATTTTCATGATATGGGTACCAAATAAGGGGTAAATAATAAAATATTTATACATTTGAAACTATTCACTTCTTTATGGGCTAAAAGATATTATATTATTTTGAGGTGTAAAAGGGAGTGCTTCACTGCAACAATGTGGCCTAAATCTTTGACATTGTTACCGATTTCGTTATTCGTGCATCTTTTTTTTAGGATCCCTTTTTTTATACAAAACTTGAATACCAATGACGACCTCTGTCATTTTGTTTAACGAAACACTTATTGTAATGTATAACATAACAACTTATTGTTGTATATTAAAAGTGCGATTAATTTGAGGTTAAACAACTGATTCCGTTAATTTCCAACTACCAAAAATATAAAAGCAACAGTCACCAACCAATAAGTAATGGTCACTGCAGCTGCATATTTACTTACATATGTGGAGGGTATTGCTAGCTATAATTTATGGAATTGGTCAATCACCTTGTAAAAAAATTGAAAATCAACAAAGCTTCTGAACACGTACGTAGTCTAGTGTTTACATTCATACGTACTTATATACATATGTATATACGGTTAACGTTTTTTGGTCACACAAGTAAAAAAAAAAAATTATTGGAAATCCTAAACAAAACACATAAACACATCCATATGTATGTATAAGCACTTGTAGCTACATACATGAGTGTATATGGTATGTTTTCTTCGGTGCGAGAGATCCATATTTTTAAGCGCTGAGCGTACAGAAAATATTTATGCGTGACCAAATTGTAAAAAATATCAAGACAGAAAACCCAAGAATTAGTTATCAATAATTGGTTGCTCGGTTTTGATAAAGTCACACATTCTTTCAAAATCTTTATTTTTGAGGACATCCCTTCACTATGAATTTCAGAAGTAATGTTTACTTTCTTGTTTTCTTGTCAATTAATATGAAGGAAATGTAATTATATTAAATGCCAATTTCAATATTAATCATAGAAATCAATTAATTTCATCCAAAAATAACTATTTTAAATTCACATGAGAACCAAAAATGTAAATGCTATGGTGTTTCAAGTAGACTGGATTCTATAGCCTTCCTCAAATCACAATCTCGTACCAGTATCCCAGTCAAGCATATACATACATAACTAAATATAATCCACTAGACTTCCGCAATGGGGGTGTAATATACTGTAACGTGCGTTAGTTGCCCTTCTTTCTTTTTAAAGCTAACATAAAATATTTCTCATTAATATAAAATATTTATTCACATAACGGATAATAACTTATTCTTTACAACAGGCAATCTGAAAATAGAATCGTCCATTTTTTGAAGTGTCAAATGCGGGAGAAGACGGGGAGAACTCAACAAATTTTGCCTATATTTAGGCATGCACATGAAGGTAGTTATATCTCTCACTATCGATTAATGGGTTCGGTTTTTCGACTGAAAGGTATTTATATTCCCTAAAGACTTTTTTCTCTCAGAACTGAAGCCAATGTCGCTAGAAATTAATCTAATAGAAATGGAGAGTTGAGAATAGAGCTTATTCTGAAACAAAAACGAAAAAATATAAACCTTATAAACGGTGTATCGAAAGCAACTATTTGAAACAATAACATCGAACTATTCCACATATTTTTTCCTTAAAACAATTTGGGTTGCTTACTGTGTACTTGAGAGTATAGGAATTTGGAACAGTAGAATTGAACTTAAACGAAGCTCCAACATCCATTTTTCGGATAACAAGAAGCACATAAATAGAGGAAATGTAGACTATTCTCTTTTATTTTATTTTTTTCTTTAATATTTTTTCTAATTCGAATATGATTCTAATGAATTTTTTATATTTATAGCTTCATTTAGTTTGTGAATGTATTTAAGAAACGAAAGCGACAACTTTTGCAGTATTTATGTATATGTAGGTATGTAATTGGGTCACCAAAATTGAGTGTCATTAATGCAGAGTTCGATATCGAAAAAAGGAATATGTGGATCAAACTGGTTGTAATCGAACAAGAAAAAATCTTTGAAATGCAAAGGCATCCATGTGATGTAAAAAGACATAAAAAATAAAAGCGAGTGTTTGAAACAGCTGAGGCCTAATGACAATTAATGTTATGAATAAAGAAATATAAAGAAATAGAAAAAACCAACCGATCAAACCACTCCAGGTTGTAGCGATTGTTCATTTGGCCAAAGTGATCGTTGCTGAAGTGCTGATGAACGTACCTTTTCAGTTTGATAGAAGCCATTGCGCACATCGGTCGTGATTGTCTGTTGTCGGACATTCAATCCGGCTTTATACGTCGAGTTGTTTATTAACAGCTCTTATTTGTACATTTTCGGTTTTAAATTTTTACAATTAAACTATTTTGAGAAAATATAGGTATTTAAATTCTACAGCCTTTATATAAATAGTTACTAAGAATGTGTGAAGAGTGATAGAAAACAAGCACATCATATATAATGAGCTGAAGCTTGTGAAGTTGTTTATCAATTTTCAATTGAATTGACATCTGATTTACCGTACTAAGTGTTCTAAGGAATAACAAAGTTGAATCGTGAGATTCAAAGTGTACATTGCGTATGTGTACGTTTAAAATTCTTGAGAGCGATGAAAGTCTTCCGAGGGTTTTATTAAAATAACAAGTAAGGTGCAGCTAAGTTCGGGGGTAACCGAATATGTTATATTTTAATAATTTGCAGGGATCAAAGTCGTCGAAATACAAGTATTGGCGAAACTCTATAAGAGAATTAAACATTCATATTCGACTAAAAGGTGAAAGGATACAATAATATTTGGTATTTGAATGACTTACATATATTATAGGTTTTAAGTTCTCTTTTTGCGAGAGTGGAAAAATATCAAATTGAATATTAGAAGCATATTTTAATAATTTATCAATAATTTAATGTATATACACATATATAAGTATGTACAAATATGTATATATAGTATATAAACTACGCAGAGCCTGTCTCTTATACACATCTTCTTGTAAAAATAAGTATACTTTGAATTTTAATTCAGTTCATGATATTTTTTAAACTCTTTGTGAATATACATAAATAACTGCATCTAAAGTTGTAGAGACACTTGTGAAATATGTGTTTAATTTTTAAGGGAGTTCATTACTCGCTTTTCCATTCCAACATTGAGCTCACATTTAGTGATTATTAATTTTTGGCTTTAGCATTTGATAGATGAGTAACCCCTTCCATTTATGGTATTCCTTGATGTTATCCGAAATATGAGGATGCGTTCACATAACTTTTCCGTGTTTATGATGATTTTTTGCCCATGTTAGAAATAATCTAATAATCAATGCAATAGAATCGTTAAATTAAATTTGTCAGTGTTTAATAATATAACATACTAACATAATTGTAGTTTCTTGTATATTTAAAATTGAAATACTACTCGTCTAAACAGCAGTGCTATGCTTTTATACAAATCTATACTGAGATTATCACTCAGACCACATACAACCAATCATTTTTTAATTATTATTGTTTAAGCACGGGGCTTATTCAAGCTTCAATTACCTTCGTATATTATTTCTAATAAATATACAAGGTGACTTGCCATAAAGAGTAAATTTAGAAGATACACATTTGCAAAAAGAAGCAGCAATCACTACCACGCATTGCACACAAATAAGTGTTTATGTAAATATTGTATGTGTTATATAGTTTTATAACTGATGAGTTAGGTATTTGGATATTTTTCGTCACTACGCCCAGACAACAGTTCAAAATAACTTTCAAATATAAATAAAAAAGTTCCCAACTTTGAACAATGTTGCATAGCCTATTGTGACAAAAAAATACTCGAAAATTTTTAAAAAATCTTCACCTTTTCATAAATTTTGTCGCCTTCAAAAAATCTCCGCCAGATATAATACACTTATGCCTATGATTTTTCCAATCCTCAAAACACTCTTCATAATCACTTTTTGGGATGCCCTTCCTCCACGATGGGGAAGGATAGAGAATCACAAGAAACTAAAATTGGTGAATAAAGTGATTGATCGGTAGTATTCATTGTGTTATGACTTCAATTCGGTCACAATCGTAATCTTTTTGAAAAAAGTTAGGCTTAATCGGGACGAGTCTAGCAACAACGAATTTCATACCCTAAATAGACACCGAAATCATTCGAATGGACGCACGAGAGATGTCCAGCACTATTTTATAAATTATGTATTTAAGTTTAAAACAAATGAGTAATTCTCAAAATTGTTAGTTGATAACATGATAAAGAGTTAGATAGATAATTTAATTCTGCACTATTCGTTGAATATTCTTCGTTCAGCTCAAATAGATTTGACGACTTTCCCACACTCTAACGCGGAAACCATTGTAGCCTTCTGAACTTAATCGCATACTTTGAGAGTATTGGAATATGTCGCAACAGAACCTTTTCCCTATTAAATTGTTCAGGCCAAATACAGTCCGAATTATTTCAACCGAAGATTATGTGATGGCATCGATATATTTAGAGAATTCAGATAGGCAATTTGAAAGTTTACGTTTTCATTTTCATCAACAACAGATGGTGAAGGTGAAAATCAACAAATTGCCTGGCAACAACTACGATATCTGGAAATAAACTCCGTCCACAGCAGTTCATAAATTGTCTGTCACTTTATTGCATTGTTTTGCATTTGGTTTCAGTTCTATTCTAGACAAAGAGTGCTAACATTTATCATAAACCTAAAATATCCTAGATCCGATGAAATTGGTCGCTGGGTCGAAAATTGACAAACTGTTTTCTGCAATGTTGTTTACGATACTTGTTTAACTCACCAGAGATTGAGGCCTTTTCGAAAACCTTCAGTACTTCACTATTGTCTCCGCTGCATTTTTATGTCATAATTCAAAAGATACATTTTTACTTTTAATTTCACGAAATGTTGGTACTATTTGCTTTACTTATATTCAAGAATATTAAATATGTATGTATGTATATACTAAACTAAAAGTCATAAAGAAATTCATAACTTTGTGATATTCCTTTTGTGATAGACTTTGAAAAATCGAAAGTTTCCCAAACCATAATTATTTTGTTGTTTGAAATCAAAACTAACGAGACAGTTAAATAAATACAAACAAACCTTTTCGGTGAAATTTCAATTAAAAATTAAATTGATGACGACGCACCAAATTTGGCAAGAGAAAATACTTACACTTCATACTTGGTAAAAGATGAATGAATGGTCAAGTAATTAAGCAAATCCGTGTAATGCGATATAGAAATTTATTGACATTTTATGGGTGCCTACAATACGTACATGTGCAAATGCAATATTTATGAATAAGAAGCAGTAATGAAGTTCCTCTTTTGATTCATTAAATACCTGTATATATGCTATTCTTAATGAAATTTCAAGACTTTTTTTTTGGCAACGGTTAAAGTCTTGTCTTTGTTGTTTATCAGGCTTATAATTTCAAGAGAAATGCAGAATCTCATAATGAACTCGGGCTATGTTTGAAGGTTGCAAAGTCAAAAAAGATACATTTTATGCTCTTATCCATTGACACCATGTCAAGGTTTACTGAACACCTAATACCTGCCATCGATTTTATACTTTCTTTTACTTCTTAAATTGAAATGTTAATAAGGTTAATAGCATTTTAAGAGGGTATATTAAGTTTGCCACGCTGTTTGTAACACACGAAAGGAAAAAGAAAATAAAGTTTTTATATGATCAGTTGATGAATTGAATCGATTTAGCCGTGTCCGTCTGTCTGTCTATCCTTCCGCCCCTCAGTCTCTATATATGTATATACAAACTAGTCCCTAAGTTTTAGAGATATCGGTCTGAATTCTACACCCATCCTTTTCTCACAAAAAATCTGCTCATATGTCATACTGTAGCGAATAGCTGCCATACAAACTGAACGATCGGAATCAAGTGTTTGTATAAAAGGCATCTTTCGTATTTGTGAAAGGTATTCGATGCAACCGAAGTTAACGTTTTTTTCTTGTTACTTATATCTTATCTTCATAGTTAGGACAATTTTAACGAAATTACTATTCAATTTCAGTATTTCATAATAATAATCGTTTAAATTATGTCAAATAATAAAGAAAAAATTAGAAAAATTTATTAAATATATAGCCTAATATTTCATTACACTGTTATCTGTTGCAATAAAATTAATATTTTCGGTTGCATTTCTTACCAAACGTCTGTAAGAACCTATCCAAAAATTTTGAAGGCATTATATATTCATTTAAAAAGGAAACAATCCGTCAAAATTGACAACGGTATTTGGCAATATCATTTTCATTTTTTTGTCCTTCCAAAGGAGGAAAATTATCGGGTTTTCTAATAGGATCGTTTCGGCCATTTTTAATGTGCCTATAATTTAATTCCATTGTATTAATTAATGTTTACAACTTCATCATAGAAAGATATACTCAAGAACAACGTTTACAAATTATTAAATTTTAAACTAATAATAAATAATTAAATAAATCATCTTCTCCAATCAGGCTCTCTTCCATCTGAGTGGTAAGAGAAATAATCAAAATATTTGAAAGCAAAGAAAGCCCACAATTTGAAAAACCTGTAGATATCGTCATATATTGATAATATTGAAATTGGTTTGTGGTTGGGCTAATATCCGTATAAGCGTTTGGAGAAATAAAAAAGGCATCTGTTAAGGTTAACGAAAAATAAATGTTTTCAAAATTTGATGAAGCACTTACATTGGCCTACCTTTATACCGAGTAAAATAATAAATTCATGTTATTTAATCATATTCTAGTATGATGAATGGGACCAATCGATGGCAGTTTCAACTAATAATGATTTTTAATTTAATTGCCTCCTCTCATACTCACATATTGCGGGCGTACGTAATTATCAAATGCGGCAAAACTTAGACTTATGTACTTAACTATTTATTAAATTTCCTTTTTTTCAAATTAACTACATGAGTATCGTAAAATAATGTGAATTTATAGTTTTATGAGTTATCAAAATTGAATTTTTTTGTATTTTCTGGAATAGGATGTCAATCTTAAGAGTCGTTATGGCAAATATTACAAATTCCCAAATTCTTATCGGTCACAAATTATTGTATTTGAATTCCACGTTTAATTTTTAAGGCACATTTTAATATTTTCAATATTGTCAAATTGACATCGTTGACTCACCTCTCAGCTTCCTACGAAACTGAGAAATACAGCAAAAGAGTTAAGCAACAAGCTCGCAAATGCACAATAGGCTAATGACTCACTTATACATGCATAATTACATTTACATTTCACTGTTTGTTTATTGTTGCCAATACTTTTGGTAATGTGGTAAATTTTTGTGGTTTTGTTAATGATTTCATGCGTTATTTCTCACTTTACAAACTCTTTACAAATAAAGTATGCGCTGAAGATGTTGCGAAATTCGCATTGAACCAACTAATACTATATACATATCAATAATATTCGATGTCAAGGTTTTTCTTCCATAGTATTGATTTCATTCTCAACCTTTAACAAATATGCTGCTCTGGAGCTTGTAAACGGCAAAATATTTACGAGGACTATGCACCACATGTACAATATTATGTACATAATTAAATTACGACCATGTGTCCGCTACTGAAGCACATTGTAATAATTGTAGAAATATTGATTACGACAGTTTCGTCCCTTTTCCTTTAGAATAATTCCACTCCATAGGAACGGCATTTTTGCAATTACTATGAAAGTGTAACAAATCAATTTATTGCCTAAGTATTGCATATTCGAGTTCCAACCAATGGATAAAGTCTAACTCTGTGACAAAAATTGTTACTTGGAAAATAATTATAGTCATTATAAGTCATAAACCTATTAATTCTGATATAAACCTATTAATTCTGATTATTTTAAGTAAATATTTACATCTGTTTTTATTCCTTTAAAAGTATTTTCTAAGTATCAGAATTTATAACTTATTTATATGCTATAATTCATATTTTAGTAGATTTCAACTTCTTATTTCCACATTTTTATAGTAATTTTTCTATCATAATTCTGAACATTACTTAAATTTTTTTAAATAATTGATACACATTTTCTATGATTTGCTTATAAGCCCATCAACTTCTTGAATTTTTATTTTGTATTTGTTGGTTTATAACTTATTAAATAGCCAGGGTGGATAATTCTCAATTTTTAGCAATAATATTTACTGTTTTTAATTATAATCATTTTAAAATTTCCTTTTATTCATATTTATTTGTTGAATAATATTCTTAGTTAGGTTCAAACTGATTCGATGATTTTCCCACACTCCATTGGGGAAGTATAGCCACCTGAACAGAATCATTTATTCTGAAAACATCATGGGAATACGTGGCAAGTGGTGCATTTTCAGTCAATGGTTGCTTTAATAGTATTTAATGAGATATTTTTATTTTTTATATTTTAATTCGGTGGATTCACATTACGCCAAATAAGAGTTGAACCAATTTCCTATCGAAGATTATGTTATGCCATTCCAGAAGTTAGAACACAGTTTGAAAAGTTTCGTTTTCATTTCCATAAAAGACAGTAGCGAATGACACGCGTGATGTTTTACTCCACGGAATGAATCGAAGACGAATCGTCTGCATATACTTTAGACTTTACATATCTCCACAGGAAAAAACGGTGTGATATCTTGGTGGAAAATCGACCAGCCCAAAACGTGAAATTATTTGCTCACCGAAGTGCTCTCTCAATATATCCATTAATTGATGCGATGTGTGGAAAGTGTCCGCGTTTTGTTGAAACCAATTGTCGCCGGGATCACAAGCTTCAATTTCAGACATCAAATAGCGTTAATGGTAGCCATGGTAGGCTGAACAAATTTTGGCTCGAAAACGCCGGATATCGAGCGGCTTCAGTTCTTGGCCAACATTTATTTTGTACGCTTTCAGTTTAAGATATCGACGTAAAATGCGCCAAGTCGTTTCATACGTCAGTCCGAGTTGATGCGAACGGCTCCAAATCGACTTTCCACGGTCTTCGTGTATACTCATGGTCTCAAGATCGGTGATGATACTCATTACGAATAGTACGCTCAGTAGGCCTACTATGTTGACCATAAGTTGAGCGAAGCGCGTTAAACACTTTCTTTAATTAAAATTAAAAGATTTGTAAACATTGTTCTGTAGTAAGTGACAGCTTGACGCGACCCACGTGTGATCTGATGAAGAATTCTATTGAAAAAAGTACCTATACTTGGATCACCCGTTATTTCTGCTGATTAATCAATTTCCAATTGTATACGCATATTCAGGACCAACCGAAATGTCTCAACACTTCACCATACACACAATTGTTTAAACAGTTGCTAATCTCATTGGATTAAGAAAGGCGAGGAATACATGTCTGTTGGAAATCACCCGACAGTAAAGAGACACCACAACCTCTGTTTAAATCTTGCGTTGTTCTGTGCAATGCGTCGAAAATATTTGTGAGCCATTATGCATTCATCTCAAATTATGATTGAAATTTTTGTCAACACCGACGCAATTCAAAGTACAAATGCAAACGTAGCCATTGATCACTCCTCTATTAGGTTATGTATAATAGCTGAACCCTAAAAATATCTTTGACACCTGCAGACAAATTATGTACCGTTACGCTCCGACTAACTACAATGAACGAAGCATAGTTTGTTTCAATCATATTGTTGCATGTAATTTTAATGCTGAGCATATTCATGTTATTTCATGTACATTTTGCAGTACATTGCCTTCGCTTTCAATGCAGGGAAAAGTGGCACGAGATTTTGTGTGAAAATTTTCACTTTTAATTTTGAACTTACAATTTTATTATTTGTTGCTTTATGGTTTGCAGATATTTCGGTGCAAAACACTTTTAATTTGTAGCGTGATCGCTGAAAACTTGGAAGATGAAATGAAAATTGTAATTTGCTAGCCAAGCAACGCTTGTAACTACTCATGAAATTATGATCACCACTTAAATTAAATAAAAAAGGGGTGCAAATGCAATGTAATATTATATATACCAAAAACAACTGCAACAATTAATAAATACACTGCGGTACAAAGGCAATAAATTAGTACAGCCTCAAGAAATACTTGTATATTTGTAGAAAATACTATGAAGCGGAGTAACTCGTATTTGAGAAGAGATTCTTTGATAAATATTATTTTAAAATTTAACGCAACAATAAAATTTGCAATCTAAGACCTTAAGACCTTAAAATTAGTTTTATACCAGTGATCGACTAGCTCTCGCTCCGATAAGTCGTGTCTTTGCATTTCGAGTGTTTTTTCGACATTTTCTGTTTCTTATTTTCGGACCTTAATCCGTCTTTCTTACTTTTCTCTTTTACTGTTCGCCTGAGTTAATATATCTATCAACCAAAGTCCTCAATAATACACGCGACACCAAAACACTTCAGCAAATCACATATCGATAACACATTACAAGAAATGCTATATAAAGAAACACAATAACACAATAATATAGGTTCTTTGTTCATTGTACATTGTCATAGATATAAGTACATATTTAATAAATAAAGAATCAGTTCTTCATTGGACTTAAATTATATTCATAAATAAAGAAAATAACTGGAGCCCGAGCAGGGACCGCATAACAAGGATTCCGGATATAAAATCCTTCTATAAGTCGGTCGTAAAATGTACAAGGGACATAGTCTCATAAAACAAAACACACCTTCATAGAAAGATACATAAATAAAGAAAAACAGTGAAAAATTTATAATAAAGTGAAAAATTAGAAAAAGAAAAAAATTATAAAAATGGCAACTTTAGCAGAAGTAGCAGCTATGCAAGTAGTAAAAGCAGATCTACAACGAAGGATGTGTATACAAGAAAACGATCATCTGAGCCTCCCACCTCCATCAACGGATTACAAATGTTCATTTACAAGTCCAGAAGAAATTGATTTAAATATGTTTAAAATCCTCACCACATTCAACGGAGACCAGAAGAGATTAATGGATAGTATCAAGAACTTCGAAGGACATAATAAATATATCCAAGCACTCATGATGATGCAGTCAAAAATTATTGGAACAGCCGCACCAGTACTGATAAATAATAATAGCAAACTAAACTTCAATTAAAGCAGTTCGCACATTTATAGCAGGACTCAGAAGCATAGCAATAAAGAATGCTCTATACTCCAGAGGATGTAAGAACATAGTGGAACCATACGCCATAGCACGTACTATGCAACACGATGCGCAGTACCAGTTCCTAGAGTACTCACCAAGGATTCATCAACCTACAAAAAATCCATATGTTCAACAACAGCCGTTCAACCAGCCCAGGAAAGCAATAGAGCCGATGGATGTAGACTCGTCTTTCCAATACAGATGACCTACACAACATCAACAAGCAACAACAAACAACGGCCAGCAAGCTCAACAACTCCAACAGCAAGGACAATGCTTCAATCCTTTCCGAAATCCCATAAACAATTTCAGGAAACGAGATCGAGAAAATTCATTTAACCAGCAACGATTGAAAGACAGGAAACTCAATCAAATCACCAGAGACGAGCACGGTAATGATTCCCTCTACAATGAACAGTCAACTAGTGAGCACAGCCGTCAGAAACATTTTTTATACTAAGGAATGGGTTGCCCACACTCCAAAGGACATCACCTGATGGCAATCCAGTATATTTATTAATAGACACAGGATCTGAAGAAAATTATGTAAGTACTAAGTATCCATATGCTAAGAAAATTAAATTATCCAAACAATTAAACACAAAAACTAT
>NW_017537099.1:142385-145744 GCF_001853355.1 Bactrocera latifrons | reverse complement strand
TATGTTACAACCATAGAAGCAGAAATTCGGACCGAAACAAACGAACCGGTATGGGTAAGGCAATATCCCTATCCACCGACTGATAGAAGATTCGTAGAAGAGGAAATTAATAAATTATTAAAAAATAAAATAATACGGCCTAGCAAAAGCCCATATAATTCCCCCATTTGGACAGTCTCAAAGAAAGGAACCGATGAGGCGGGAAAGGCAAAAAGAAGAATGGTAATAGACTTTCAGAACTTGAATAAAGTCACCGTTTCAGATATATATCCTATCCCGGATATTACAATGATGTTACAGAACCTAGGGAACGCCAACTGCTTCACGACTCTCGACTTAGAATCAGGATTCCATCAAATCATGATTAGAAAACAAGACAGGAAAAGACTGCATTTTCAATAAACAGTGCGAAATACGAATTCCTTCGTTTACCATTCGGACTGAAAAACGCACCTTCAATCTTCCAAAGAAACAGAATTTCTAGGACACATCATAAAAAATGGAAGAATAACAGTAGACCCTAAGAAAATAGAGCTTTAGATAGATACAAAACACCAGAAAATCTGAAGGAATTACGCTCATTCCTAGGCAGACATCATACTACCGAAAGTTCATAAAAAATTTCGCACAATTAACCAAACCTCTCACGATATATTTACGAGGAGAAAATGGAAATATTTCAAAAAATAAAAGTTCCAATGTAAAAATAACTCTAGATGAAGAGGCTAAAAAAGCTATTGAATACCTAAATTAAAGGAACAAATAGAGTTATACCAACCAAATTTCAACAAAGAATTCGAACTTACAACAGATGCAAGCAAATATGCAATGGGAGCAGTTTTAGCTCATGGTAGGAATCCCGTTGCATTCATATCACGCACACTGACATGCACCGATTAAAATTACTCCACGAATGAGAAAGAAATGCTCGCGATCGTATGGTCATTAAGTAAACTTAGAAACTATTTATATAATATAACCAATTTAACCATTTATACAGACCTCCAAGCTTTAATATTCTCCATTTCCGAAAAAAACCCAAATTCGAAATTAAAAAGATGGAAATAGAAGATCACAAAATCATCTCCAGGATCATAAAATTTAGTAGCAGATGCACTCAGTAGACAAGTCTATACCACGACAATTGAATCTATACACTCTGCCGAAACCTCAACTCCGATCCAAATTAAACAAATTAATGCACCCATAAACCAATTCAGAAATCAAATTATCATAAAAAATCAGGTGAATCACAATTAATTCAAACCACAATATTTCCGAATCACGAGAGATTCATAATCTACTATAACACGCACACTGATTTAAAAGAAATACTAAAGAAGGTGATAAAACCAAATGTCACTACAGCTTTCCATTCACTACTAGAGACTTATGACGTTATAAACAACATATTCAGTACCACGAAAAAAGTATTCTGCCAACATCTATTAAAGGACATACTAATAGAAAAAGAAAGAGAGGAAATAATGAAATATACTCCTAATCGAGCCCACAGAAATGCTGAGAATAACACAAAAGAGATACTAGAGACTTGTTATTGACCAACAATCAGAGAAGACACAAAAAAATTAGTAAAAATATGTGTCATATGTAAAGAAAATAAATATGAACGCCACCCAGTCAAACAAGTATACGGAAAAACCCCAATACCCGAAGGTATAGGCACATCTATACAAATGGATGTATTTCATATCAACAACACAACATACTTGACTAGCATAGATAGATGCTCTAAATATGCATACATCAGAAAACTAGAAAATAAAAGAGAATTCCACAAAATACTAGAAGAAGTTCTCACTCAAATTTACCCATTTTGCTCTCAACTCATGCCCGACAATGAGTCAATATTTAAAAGCATAGCGTCAAAAGCACTATATGAAAAACTACATTTACAGGATACCATGACTACACCTAGTCATTCGACTCAAACGCTGAAATCGCAAAATAAAAGTACCACGGATGAAGAAATAGCATTGAAAGAATATAATAGATTCAGTGACAAATAGTAAACCTGTTGACTTATTTTTTGAAAGAAATAAATTTAGTGAAATCAAGGACATATTAAAAGAGAAACAAGAACGCATGGTAGCATACCACAATAAAAAACGACAAAATAAAATATATACACCAGGTGAAGAAGTATATGAGTCGAAAAAATTACACGCCGCTACATTAAACAGACAGTCAAGGAGAATTGTGAGGACACAATTTTAACAACGAAGGGGAGGATTGTACATAACGATAATCTACGAAGCAATGTACACCCAGACAATCCTAATATTAAACCTAATGTCCATAATGACAACTCAGAGAATAACGAGCCTGCACGACAAAAAATACTTACTGACAGAAACAGATCCGGCATACATATTCCACATGACCAACCTAACAACAATACTAAAGCCATATTACGAAATACAAGAAACCTTAGAAGCACAAAATCATCAAGACGTAACTGACGAAAGATTACTAAACCGCATAAAGATTCTTAGAAATCAGTTGCTACATAGCCATCGACCGCCGCAGAAGGTCAATAGATATTTTAGGCTCAGTACTAAAATTTATTACTTTAGTACCAGATCATAATGATCCAATAGAAATCAAAACAACTTTAACCGATTTAATAAACAATAATAATTTACAAAGGAAAATTAATTCAAACTTTGAAACTTTAATGCAAAAATTTAATATTAAAATCTTAAAACATCAGACATTGCTCCAAGAAATTCATAGGGAACTATTGGATTTGACCACTAAGATTACAATATACATTCATAGTAGTACACAAACGTCCATTAATAAATAAAATTTGTCAAACATTTAAAATCACTCCATTAAAGTACGAGTATAAACAAGGAAAACTTCAATTAGATGAACTAATTACAAAATACTTATACTCCAGAATCAAACTGTAAAAATAATTTAAGCAAATATATATGTAAGCAAAAGAATAGAGACAATAGTCCAGGAAAAGAATTATCCTGTAATAAATTTAAGTCATGGGAATATTGTAATTGATGGAATACATAAAGTCAATAACGACACTATCAAAGGAACTAACTTAGTACCATTCAACATTTCAGTATTAATAGATTCAGAATATTATCATAATCAGGATCAAGAAATAAAAGAATTTATCGAATCACAAGGATATGAAAAATCCATGTGTTAGAAATACTAGAGTCCCAATCTAAATATCAATTTGATAATATTCAAAAATTAAATAAATTTATAATCCCTTTCGAAGAACATCCAATTAGAAAAACATTTATAAATATAATAACTATTTTAACAAGTATATGTGTATATTACAAACTCTATATGATGTATCAAAG
>NW_017537099.1:57245-142134 GCF_001853355.1 Bactrocera latifrons | reverse complement strand
AAATATATTCATAAATAAAGAAAATAACTCGCGCAGAATCTTATTAAAAAGTGCGGATCAGTGTTTCTAGTACAAAATGGCCCCTGGGCCTCAAATTATCTAGGCGAATCGTTTCGCCGTATTCGATAAAAAATTCGACCTGGTAAAAAAAACGTAAAACTGGTAAAAGTGTTTCGGTTATGGATTTTCGAAAACTCCCAGATATAAAAGTTGACGACCCCCAATTCGTAGTGATGGAAGCTACTGACTCGATCAAACCTCTTTCCTACTACTCCTGCTGTGTTATTTATCGTGCCATTAAGCAAATTACTTATCCATATCTACCCTTCAAGATGGACTACTAATTATGCTTGTCAAGAATAACGATATTGCAAAAAAAATTCTGAAAGTAAAAGAACCAACATATGTTCAATATCAGGCACTCTACATGAGTCTCTGAACCAAGTAAAAGGGACGATATTTTCTCCATTTCTAAACAACGTTTCAGAGGAGGAGATAATAAAGGAGCTCAGCTCTCATGGCGTCGTGTCAGTATTTAAATTTAATAAGTTTATTGAAGGAAACCCGCACCCCTCGGGGTTTTATTACTAACCTTCAACCTCTACAAGTTACCAAATAAAATTGACGTTGCCTGGTGCAAACTTTTGGTACGTCAATATATTCCTTCGCCAATGCGCTGCAAAAATTGTCAACTTCTTGATCATACAGCAAAGCGCCCCTTTGTGTGAATTGTTCACTCCCTCCCCATGCTCCATCGGATTGCGAACGCATTTTTTGCATCCATTGCTTCCAACAACACGCATCATCCTCTAAAGACTGTACCACATTTTTACAAGCAAAAGAGATAATAAAAATTAAAACAATAATCAAATGTTCAATGCGCGAAGCAGTAAAAATTCATAAAGAACAACAACACCTGCTTTTCTATCCAATAACACATATGCTTCAATAGCGTCCAATTCCAACGAAAATATCGAAACAACAAACACTAACGTTGACTCTTTCACCACCATAAACACTAACAAAGTTAGTTCTCACAGCAACACTTAAAGATCAAATTCACCAAAAATCACCAAAAATAGCACTCAATCTACAAGTATTTCTCCTTTACAGCAAACCAATATTGGAATCCACTCAAGCATTAGAAATGAACATTTCAACGCCTCTACGGACAAACGGAACTAACCTCTCTCGCTGCTCCATTAACTCTGATAGTCCACCAAGACTCTCTGTCTGTAATGAYTTCACCACTAACCTCACCACTAATAATACCCCACCTCTTTCTAAATACAAGCCATCCACTCAATCGACTTCACCATACCAAACAAACCCACCATTCTCTCCGTCTTCTCAATTCCAATCCCTACCTTTCGAAAATCTTCCATCCCTTTCTCAAGTACTCTCTATCACTCAAGTATTAAATACATCCGAAGATGAAATTTAATACAAACGATATCTGAACATACTATATACAGATAAACAAAATATGTTTGCTCGCTGTCTTATTAATGACGCTTAAAATCATCCAGTGGAACATAAACGGGTACAACAACAATTATGATGAACTCTTATTGCTCATAAAAGAACAAAACCCAGATGTTATTTGTATTCAAGTAACACATATCTCAGTTACTCCCAGTAACAACATTTCCTCTCCTAGGCAATACAGCGGTTATTTTTCGAATTTACATAATATCCGAAGCAATAAGCAAGACGTTTGCATTTTAATAAAAAAAATCATACCACATGAAATTATCGTTTTAAATTCCACACTACCAACAATAGTTCTTAAATCAACTTAAATTTTAGCTTTGCTATCATTAATACGTATATACCACCCCAGCAAGTTTTTAACGAAACTGATTTGAAAGATTTACTTACCCAACTACCCCCACCGGTTTTCTGGACTGGGGACTTCAACGCGCGGAATACACTTTGGGGTTCCCGAAAATCTAACACAAGGGGTGCAATCATAGAGAATTTTTCATTGAACAGCAACCTAATTATTCTTAGCAATGGCGCAACCACACATTTTTCTACCCACTCTTCCCTAACGAGCGTCGACCTTTCCCTATCCTCTCCCCAGCTCTCCCCCAGAATCAATTGGGAAGCTTCCTCTATTCTCAGAGGTAGTGACCACTTTCCTATTGATCTTACTTCAAACAAGTTTCCACTTTGAAAAATATAAGCATCTTCCAAAATTTATTACTTCACGCGCAAACTGGAATATATTTCAAAGAGAAATTTTAAAAAGTTTACCCACCACTCCAATCAACAATATCAACCAAGCCACATCTGCATTCACAAAACTGATTCGTTTTGCGGCAAATAAATCGATTCCTCAAACCAAACGCAAGTCTTCTAAAGTTTTTCCGATTTGGTGAAATAAAGATCTTGGTCATATGCGTGACAAACAAAAAAAAAAATGAATACTGGAATACTTTCAAGATATCAATATCTGATAATAATCTGAATAATTATAAAAAAGTAAACGCCCTCTTTAAAAGAGCTGTAAAGACGGCTAAAAGGAAAAGTTTTGAAGTATTCACTGCCAAAATCTCTCCTGCGTCAACTACCAAAAAGATATTGTCAGGCATTAAACGTTTGACTGGAATCCCTCATTACCGTATTAATTTCATTAATACAAATCATAATATTTGGCGAATTCCGCAGATATTGCGGGAACCTTCGCCAATATTTGGTCTACATATTCGCAAGATAGTAGTTTTTCTGCAGAATATATCGCCGACAACATTGGATATCTGCCACCTATACACCAAAAGATCTCTCCTCATCAGCAAGAAGCTTAGAGTGCGATATTACTTTCCGCGAACTAGAATCTGCATTACAAAATGCTTAAGGCAAAACACCAGGCATTGATAGGGTATCCTACCCGATGCTTTCGAACTACCTACCAATGCTAAAGAAAGACTACTCTGCCTACCCACAAAACTGGCGGATAGCCACCATTATCCCAATTATTAAACCAAAAAAAAAATATAACTACTTCTTACAGACCAATTTCCTTGTTATCCTGCTTAAAAAATTATTGCTAGGCGACTTTCATGGTTTCTTACAAAAAATAATTTTATAAATCACAACCAAACGGCTTTCAAACATCAGCACAGTACAATGGATTCACTTATTCAACTCCAACACTATGTATCTGACACTCTCTTCACCAAAAACCATGCCACTATCCTGGTCGCTGATTTCGAGAGAGATATTGACCGCATAGGAACTCATGCAGTGCTAAGCCAATTAGCAGCTGGGAAGGCAGGTCCAAAAGTTTTTAGAATAGTAAAAGCTTTTATGATCCTAAGAAAATTTCAGTTTCGCATAAACAATGTTCTATCCAGTTTGAATCCTCTCAAAAATGGTATACCGCAAGGCGCGCCACTATCGGTGATGCCTTCTATTATACCTTTTGATAAATTAACTGAGATATGCCTTAAAACTAAAGGTATTAAACTTACTATGTACGCGGACGACGCTATTATTTACTGCAATATAAAAGATCCCCAAACTGCCAACAATATTTTTAAGAAAATACTAAGTTTAAGAAATGGGGCATGAAATCTGGTGGAACAATTTCCTTTCCAAAATGTAAATTACTTCATATTTGTAAAAACACAAAATGTAAATATATATCCACAATTAGTTTTTGAAAATATTGTAATAGAATCCGTAAGCAATTTAAATATTTTAGGAGTATATTATGATAAAAGATTTCATTTTCGGTATCAATGTCTTAACCTAAGAAATAACTTAACAAAAAGACGACACATAATTAAATATTTAACTAGTAAAAGATCTTTTATTCATCCCAACTCTCTAATAAACGCTACAAGAGCTTTAATACTCGCTAAAATCGAATACGGTTTAAATATTTTTGGATGGTGCGCAAACTCTAATTTGAAACTTTTGGAACCTCCTTACCATGAAGTGAGCCGTCGGAGTATAAACGCTTCCCCTACATCTCCTATTAAGTGCATCTTGGTGGAATGTGGCCTACCAACATGAAGGGAAAGGGTATTGGAACGAACGATGCAACTAATTCCAAAACTGATATACTCTCCAAATGCCAGCTTACATTAAACCGTAATTTACGCGTCACCACATAAACGGAACTGCAGGCTAAAATTCACTTAACGCCGTTGTATAAAATACGGATAGGATTTAAACATATATCCGCCTCCAAAGTACAAGAGGGTCAACAAACAGTCGGAGTGGTTGTTAAAAAAAGAAACTAATAACATGTTCCCTCTCTCCTTCAAAAAGAGCAATACCATTAATTTAGTATTTCAGAAATACTTCTTAGAGTTAATGAAAACCTATGAAGAAAGCAATTGGACTGCAATTTACACAGACGGGTCCCAAGCGATAAGCACAGCTTTTGCTCTCACCAAACCAAATGGAGAAGTTATTACAGGCGGGATTCTTCCTTGTTACTCGTCGATATTTACAGCCGAGGCTTTTGCCGTTTTCAAAGCACTTGAATATGCGATACATAGCAAAGGCAAATTTGTTATTTGCTCGAATAGCTTTTCTTGTCTATCTGCTGTTTGTAACATTCGCAACCAACCCTACAATATGAGCCACACGACAGAAACGACCTCTATAATATGCTGGACCGCTACGTTCACGAAATTAAATACACGGAATGGAAACGTTTTCACCATCGGTACTCTACCTTCAACCCCACAAGGACAAAAGTTTTATATCCTGGGAATATATCTCGCCTACAAGCTATCATCTTCACACGACTAAGGATTGGGCACACACAACTCGCACGTCAGCACCTTCTTACTGGTAAAGTAAAACCATCTTGCCCTCTCTGCGCAAGCACGCTATCACTTCATCACATCTTTAACGAATGTTCGGCTTTAGCGAGTATTAGGCAAAAGCACAATTTTGTGCCAAATTATCAAGAATTGTTAAAAACTCCTTCGTTTACAAATATTATGAGTATTTTTAATTTTATTACTGATTGTTACCCACAAAATAAAATATAACTTTATATTTAGTTGGTAACCTAAGATATTTGTTTGTTCAGAGTCGATGACTTTAATAACTCCTACTCTCTTTTCTTAAATTATGTTTAATACTACTTTGTATATTTCTCCTAATAAATAAATAAATATTTTTATACTGACATTGCCTGCCTAAAATGGTACGATTTGACTGATAAGTATCAATTTAGTTATAGATAAATATAAATGGATTTTGAATTAACGATGGCGATTTGAAACAATAATATCCTTTCATCTTTATCTTTATTATATTCATTAATACTTTTTATTGCTGTTGACAGACTTTTTCACCGCAGGTATAACATGATTCTTCTTTTATAGATTTCATCAGAGTATACAATCCCTCAGCTATTGTGAAAAATGCGAGGGCGCAGTTATACCACACCTCGTCGTCGTGGTCCTAAACTGCCACTACCAGAACCATGTCGAGGAAGCTATGAAGAGGTCTCAGAGTCACCTTACTATACTATTGATAATACGGAAGACATTTATGGCACAACCCTCTTGCCGTCGGAGCGCTGTTATGTGGATCCGTGGGATTTGGAGAATTACGACTATGTCAGAAAGTATTTGGACAAAATGTTCTTAATTTGTGCACATTTATAGATAAATATCCCATAACAGAAAGTTGGATTCAACGCCAGAACGTAGTTTCCCTGAGCCTTACTATGAAACATCGTTGCCGATTTGCCCCTATAATAGTTCACGGCCAAAAATGCATGAGGAGATACCGGTGGTACAACAAAAGCGCATGGCCAAAACTATGCCACGAAATCCACGTCGTTCCCATTGGAACCAGTCATGTCAGCTGCGTTGTTGCACATCATCAAAACAAATGTTACGTCCATATCGGTATGAAGATACTCGAAGTGAACTTTTGGGTGTTGGTCGTGGCAAATACGAAGATTATATGTCGCGCGTTATGATGAATCTAGAAACCGAAGAGGATGCATACAATGGTTATGGGGGTGAGTGTGATTGAAACAATTGATTTGTATATACTTATGTTAATTTTATTCCGATAGAAATTGTATATTGAAGATTAAAAATTATTCCCGATTTCATATATTTGCAGGCGTTTCATCATCATCTTCCACGGAGTTGGATAGCTCTATTGGAGAAGGATATTATCAAGCACCGTCAATAACTTCGAACAAAACTTCTGCCCTAACATTACCATCATATGGCCGACCTTCACCACAATTGCAGTTCCCAGCGCCTCCCTCACTTCCACCATCAACCTTCTCGCATGATTACTCCACTCCTTATGAAACTCTACCACATTGTAGCGTTTCTGATTGTTATGATTGCTCTATGATCTATGGCTCTCCACAACCTGTATATAATTTATACAGTGGTACCGGAGAGTGCAGCAATAAAGGAAGTTCTATTTACAGCAGCACAAGACCGTCCTCTTCACTCTACAATGGAATTTACGGACATAAATTCGGGTTGAGTAAAAAGGGACTTCTGCAAATTGACTACTCCTGCAGTTGGAATGATCTGGATCGTATTATGAGCCGCCATTTCTAAATATACATATGAACAGCTTCGGAAAGAGCAAACTTATTATAACTATTAATTATATTGAGATATTAATCGTATTATCGTTATTGTTGTGCAAGTAATATGCATATATACAATATATTGTATGTTGTATATAGTATATAATTTACCTTTATTTACACTGTTTTGTTATTATAAAAATATTTTATTTTGATAGACGAATATTCCTTAGTAAGTCATGAATTACTAAAAAAGGAAATTTATTCTCACTATACTATTTAATAAACTATTTGATACAGTGAAAACTTTATTGCAGATATAAAAGTCCAAGAGATTGTACATAGGTTGTCATTTTGAAAATGATTGATACAAATATTTGTCAATGGCAAAAACATTTACATTTCCATTCGGTTTTTTATTGAAAATATATAATAAAAAAAATATAATAAAAAAATATAAAAAAGAAATTAAGAATTGTTTTGACTTTTAAAATAATTGAGGTATAAAGTATCCTAGTTGGATCAAAATGAGACAATGTGTAAAATGTTACTAAAATTTACTCAGTAGTGTAAGTGTTTACTCTGGAGAAAACGTGACTGGTAATTCCCATCACTAACAACTTTGGAAATATCCAATTTGTTCATTAAACATCTTGTATTTATTTGTCCTTAAAAGCAACTCAAAGAAAATCTGTATCAATCATTTACAAATTTCGAAGTAATCTCAAGACTGAACCCATGGTTTTGTATACCGGTTATAACGTTTCCGTTATTATTCATAAATATCCTTCACTCTATTGAATGACTTATAATAGAACAATTTTAAATATAATACAATACCTTAGCCATAGCAAAGCTAAACCACATTATTTCAAAGAAATATACTTAAATTCAATAAAATATCACACCCCCAGCTTCAAATTAAGCACAATACTTATGTATGTACATATATTCCAATAGTACGCGTTCACTTAAATATGCAAGCATGTCTTACTTATTGTCCGATATAAAAGGTAGCCGAAAAAGTCTTTTCGTATTTTGTCAATAGATGTCGTTGCAGTCGTATATCTCCAATGATACTAATTATATTATGTCATACCATATAGTGTTGGAAAGGTGACATTTTATGCTTCATTTACCTAAATTAGGGGAAGTTGAAAAAATATGCAGCTGTTCAAAAATTAGCGAAAACAATGAAGAAATTCGCTATATTTTGAAATTTTTGTATAAAAAAGGAATACTGCCGCCAATGAAGTTTGTGAATTTACGCAGACGATGATATATCAGTTCGTGTAGCACAACACGGAAATTTTAAATTTCGATTTACACTGATGGAATAATGGCAAAAATTGGTCGACCAAATTGTCCATATTTCTTTATTTATTTATTATTGTATATATATGTAAATAAATAAATAAATTGAAATTTTAATAGAAATACGAAAAGCCTTTTTCGACGATCCAATATTTGCTATAAATTCAACCGCAAGTTTGAAATTCGATTATTAGCTATTTGGAGGCTAGAGGAAGTATTGAGCCGATTGAGTATTGATTATCTATTTTTGGTTCGCGGCACATTATTTTTGATTTAATCGTATATCGAAATACTCGTTAAACTAGACGTATTAGTTTAACGAGTATTTTTTTTATTTTGAGGTTTCATCCACGACGAAATCCGAAATAACTACAGGAGTGGAGAGTCTTTTCTTAGCGCTGTCAAAGTTTTCGTATAACCCCAAAAAAAATTTATTTATGTTTTTCTTAATTTCGCTGTTCATTCTTGAAACATTTCTATAATATATAAAAACACTATACTTACATTATATTTGAGATATAAGGTTTCACCAATGTTTGACCGATTTCCTTTATATTCAGCGCTAAACCATATAATTTTAAAGGAAACCTTTCTATTTAATTTCATTAAGGTATCTTCCAATTTGACCAACCTAAATGGTTTAAAGTTAATGTCGTCGAAAATCAAGGAAAGCCGAAAATAAATATATGGGGTGGCTTAAGGACAAAGAAAGGCTCTGATATACATACATAAGAACATATGTTCAGATAATTTTGCTAAGGTATGAGAGGTAGGGGATATGTTAAGCTGATTTTATCCAATTATGGCATTGCGACATAACATAACCAGAAATAGATGCTTTCTGAGTATTGAAGTATTACCCCGATTTACCCAATTTTATCATAAAAATACTCTCTCTGTATGTTAACCGATATTTTCGGTAAAAAATCATTCGATATTCGATTTTTGTGGCCTTCAAAAATTATAATCCGATTTAGACAATTTTTAGAGGCAAGAAGAAATACTAAAAATAAAATTGGTCGATTAGTTCCAGTGATATAGGAACTCACATAAATATGTAAAAGTTGGTTCCGTTTTCTTTCCATGCAATATAAGTTCTGAAATTTAGTCCTAATGATGTATTATTTAGTGAATCATCGAACTTTTAGTAATTTTCGACATATATGTACAGCCTTATATAGGGATTGGGCAGGATCCAATACCTCGTATAACAGAGCGCATTGACGAAACTTTCTACAACGATGTACTTTAATGAGCAAAATGAAGCCTTTTTCTGAAGAATTATGTCCTCTTCATACATCATATCTCTCATATACAATATTTATGGAGGATAAATACTCCAATGCATGGGTCTCTGCAAAATAAAGTAGCCTGTTAGACTAGCTTGTCCTAAGTCTTGATGTATTTGAACAGATTACCAGTGGCTTTAGAAAAAAAAAATCCGATGAGCTGGTTTAGAATAGGTATACAGATTAGTTTCTTATAATGAAGGTACTCTATTAATTCAAAAGAGCAGTGAAGCTTTGTAGCCGAAGGTAAATATTTCGATATTTATCGCTAGCATTTAAAGCAATAACAATATTTAATCAGGGGTGTTGTGGAATCCAAGACAGAATTGCTCAGCTGTCAGAATTGCAAACCAATTCTAATTTTCAATGGTGTCACAGAATCTGTTTGGATTTTCGTCTTTTCGAACATACGCAAAATCAATATTCGAATCAGCTGGTTACAAATGGGACTTGCAAATGAAGCAATCCTATTAAAGTTTTAAATGACTTCCGAATTAAAGAAAGATTTTAAACGGTCAGTAGGGTAATCTTTTCAAAAAAAATATTTTTTTTTTGCATTTGCTGTTCCCTTACCCTTAGAATTAATAGAGAAACCCACTTTACCATTGGAAGGTTTCGAAAAAGGCCCAAGAATAATAATTAGGGGTATGTCAATTTATTATGCTTTTTCAGTACCTCAAACTTTAAACGCCTTTTTCTCAAAACATACTTTTTAAACTGACGGACATGATTTCGGCCGAACTACTAACCGATTTGCCTAAATTTTTGTTTTTAATGTTCACTAAATGCTTGGCTATCGTCCCTATAATTTTTTATAATTTATTTACAATGTTATGCAGTGGTGGAGTTACACTATGGGCAGTCGGGGCTAGTGCCTAGGGCGTCAAATTTTCTAGGCCGGCAAAATTTGGAAAGTAGAAACAAAAGTGATCTGTCAGTTGACAGCTGGCAGATGTGAAATATCGAAATTATTTTATAAAAATAATAGCAGAGAACTTATATTTATAGAGAAGATTCACGATGTCGAAAATTTACGGATATTTAAATTTTGGAATATTTACTGTTTTGGATGAGCGTGTTTCACCACTTAACATCAGGGACAGGAAAATAACAGAACTGAGCATTTTCAGTGTTAAATGAGAAAAGCTATGCTATTTTCGATGTTAAGGAATATTCGCTTACATATTCGTTGGTAGAAAATGCGAACTGTGCCGAAAACACAAACGAACGATCTAAAGAACCCCACTGATTTTGAGCATAAATATACAAATATACAATGTCAATCATGGCTGATGGACGCAAAAAATTGAGTGGATCTGAGTATCGAAAGCGCGCTTTGGACAAAAGTAAAAAAGAACCAGAAGTTTTAAGTAAAACTCTTAAGCTAGATGGTTTTTCCCGAAAAAAGAACGTGTTATAAAAAAATCAAAATCTAATAATAGAGATTTTACGAATTTAGATTATGAAGGTTTGTCGCGACAATCATTTAAAGTTCCATATTTTTCCAAGTATAATATTTGTCGATATGTGTAATGTATATTTATTATTTATTGGTATTATTAGGTCAAGAGAATAATAGTAAATTTTGACAGGTAATGATGCATGTTCTACTTTAACTTCAAAACAAACTCCGTCTGCGAGTCATAATGCTGATAAGTCGTAGTTCTTCGTTGCCACAGAATATCCATCATGGAAGCGAACTTCAAGATACAGCTATAAATATAGAAGATAATGAAGAGTAGTCGCTGCTACTAAAGCCTTAGCTTCTGGAGGACTTCCATTCCGAGGAAGTGATGAAAAGTTTGGGTCACCAAATAATGGAAATTTTGTAATGCTGATTGAATTTCTTGCTTCTTTTCACCCATTATAAAAAGTATCTTCTATCATAGTTCAAGAAGTCAAATCAGCGAAATATTATGCGATTATTGTAGATTCCACACTTGATATATCTCATGTCGACTTTCGTTTGTTATCAGATACGTGCGAAAAGATGGAAGGATTGTTGAACGTTTTCTGATGTTCATTCAAAATTCTGGACATAAAGCTGAAGATTTGCTAGTTGCTGTATTATCGATTCTCGAGTTTTTTGATCTTGATCTCACCGACTGTCGAAGTCAGTCATCAACAATGCAATCAGGCATTTATTCACGCAATAGAATGCGCGCCAGAAGCTGCTTCTATCTTTAATACTGTACAAACTTTACACAACTTCTTTACTGCATCGACGCACCGCTGGGTAGTTTTACAATTTCATACTGGAAAAAGAATTGCGTTACAATCTCTATCTGCAACCTGATGGTCAGCTCGTTATGAAGCTGTTCATATACTTAATCAACATTTTGACGAAATAATCGAGACTTTGATTATTATTGAAGAAAATATGGAAGAAAATGCAATTACAAGACCAGAAGCTAAAGGTTTACGTATTCAATTGGAGCGACTTGAAACAGGAATTATGCAGATACTTTGGCATTTTTTACTCTCACGATTCAATGCTGTTAGTCGAAGAAAGAAAGTGATTGTAGCATTGCTGACGTGATCGACGATTATCGTGGTTTCATCAAAGTTGTTGCTGATACGAGAAATTAATTCGAAATCTATGAAAAAACTGCTTTAAATATTTCAGAGATAAAAGAATATAAAACGACAGTTTCTAGAAAAAGAAAGAGAAAATTACATGCTGATGAATTACGGTATGCGTCAGGTCGAGCCCACTTTAGAGTCAACACTTTTCATTCTTGACAATCTAGATTCTGAATTGCGAAAAAGATGTGTTGCATATGAAAAGATTCATGAAAAGTTTTCAGTTATTATTGAATTTGACAATTTGGATAATAAAGAGATTCGTAACTGAGCTAAACGTTTACGAAATGTTTATTCTTCAGATCTTGAGTCCTCATTGGATTACGAATTTGTGCACTTCCATGCTTATTGCACTGAAAACAAGATGGAACAAAATTCACCTTCCGATATTCTGAAACTTTTGCTTGCAAACGACCTTTATACAGAGTTTCCGAACGTAGAAATCGCATATCGAATATTTATTACTTTAGCTGTAACGAACTGTAGCGTAGAACGATCGTTTTCTTGTTTGAAAAGAGTTAAAAACTACTTACGTTCTGCAATGAGTGCAAATAGACTCAATAGCTTAGATATTCTATGCATCGAATCAGATGTACTTCAACGTTTAGATTGTGAAGCTTTAATCGACCAATTTTGCAATTCAAAAAGTCAGGCGTGTTTGTCTGTGAAAAAAATTATTTTAATACAATTATTAGTCAATCTCAGGGCAAAGTTTGTAGTTTTAAGAACAATAACCTATATTTTTTATATTATACTGAAGTGTCATATATATAATAAATTATTTGCAATACGTTAACTATTTTAATTTTTTAAAAACATAACATCATATCTAAATAATTCTGAGGGAAATTTCAGTGACGGGGCGGCAAAAATTTAAATCCGGCCCTTATGTTATGACAAAATTTATGTAAAAAACATGGAGTTTTTTTCATGATTCTAATAGGGACGATAACTATTCATGCAGTTTTTAAGAATAAATTGGGCTTTTGAGTTTCAGATGATCCAAATATGAGAAATCGTGTCCGCCATTGAAAAAACAAATCTCATTCACCCAGCAATTTCTCCGACACATGTCATCAAAAAATTCCGAAAAGAACTGTTTATATACTCCACGATATACCTCAAAATATGTGAGAAAAGTTCTATTGTAGAATAAAAATTTGAATTCATGACACCTACTACTTTTTTTGAACGGTTTGAATCAGATTCCACAACACAACAATATCGAAAAATTATTATAAAATCTGTAATATCAATATAAAATAAAGTTAAAAACTCCATTAAATGTTGAACTTTTGAAAGCGAAGTTACTGTCTCTACTAATAAGGCCATCACTGTAAATTTAATTTGTACTGCGTTCAAGCTCTAATAAATAGTAATAGATTGTTGATAACATTTGAGAATTCATTGTTCAAAACAAAACTTTTTTTAAAACATTCAAAAAATCCGAAACAGATTATTTTTTTGAAATAAATGGGAACCATGTCGGTGTCTCAAAATTTCGGTTCCAGTAGGTTTTAGTACTATAGCTTTTATGAAATATACATCCCAAAGGCAGCAGTCAGGAATATCATACAAATTACCATATGCCTTAATTAGTTTCAATTAGTAAACAAATAACCTTGAAAGGAAACATTTGTTTCTCTATTTCAAAATTTTTGGCTCAATACACATTGGCTAAACATAATGAAATGTGCTAAGCATATGACCAATACTGTTTGTGAATTATGTGAGGAACACAATGCTCGCGACAGACTGCAGCAGCACGACAGTGAACTGAAAACGACGTTGTGAATCCTACTACATGAACGTTTGTGAGAGGGCAGCAACATAACAATGGCCGGCATGTACACAAAACAACACAGTTGTAAATTTTGCATGTACACAATTTCGTTGTGGCCATACTAATACCTTGCACTTCAATGAAATTTTAATATTTTGTTCAAAGTGATACTTTTTAAGCAAAATATAAGTAAATAGGTAAATTTATTTGTTTAAAATTATCAATTGTTATTATTAGAGCTATTTTATGCTTTTATTTGTAAAACAACGTCGGGTTTGTTAGAGCTTTGAGTAATATTACATTTTATATATTAGTGGCATCACCATTCTACCTCATCTCTCTATCTTCCATTCTACTGTCAACTCTACTGTCGTCCTACTGTCGTTGGCAAATATAGGATAAAATTGAAGTTAGCGAGAACGACAACTGTCGGCCTGCAGTCGTGTAGTCGTGCAGCTGTCAAAATAAGTCCGTCCTTAAGATCGTGTGTATTTTAATATTTGACAGATGTCGTTTGCAGTCTGTCGCGAGCATTGTATTCCACACATTAGAGATAACTTTTGAATTGGTACGAATTGGAAAAATTGTAATAGAATAATTGAATGGGGAATGTGGATGGCGTTTTGACATTTAGGTGCGTTAGGTTGGCAGACTGCTTGAAAATGGCTAACGCCAAGAATCGCAATTTTTTGTTTGGGAAACGTGCGTCTTAAAAACACAAATTTTTAACATTAACAAAGCAGCAAATAACATTACATTATAAAAATATTGATATTCAAGAACTAGTTGAAATTTGTGTGCATTATAAACGCTGCAAAAAAGTATTGACTGATAATACGGAACACGAATTTGTGCAATTAGAAGCAAATTTACGAAGTGAATTTTGTTGGTTGTGTGCCTCAGCCACGGTTGTGGTCGTCATTGGTTGGTCGGCTCTGCGAACGCTGGCGAGTGGCAGCAGGATTTCACAAAGTGAGTTCTGAATTCTGCCCCAAGTGCTTAACAAATTATAATATTTTGTTACATTGTTTATAATTTGCTTAGAAGTGAAAAATATAATAAAAAGGGGCGGTGGTGTGATAATCACTAGTCGTACTTACAACATTCAACGCTTCACATGGTTACGGTTATCAAAAAGCTGCATCAATGAATTTCTTTAAACTTTTTCAAATATATTTTCTAATTTTGTAAGAACGGTTTAACTATTGACTGTAAATTAAACATTTAAATTTCTTTAGAATGTGGACTTCTGAAATAGTAACGTTGCTCGCAAATTTGATATTTTTTTTACCTGTTCTCTTAGTTAGCAGTTTAAAGTTTATCGGACATAAATTGTGTATTGTTTGATTGTGAGTAATTGAATATTTGAACTAGACTTAAAAAACCTGTATAATTCGCTCAAAAATATATCTTAATTATCTTTCTTGTTATTACGCTTATTGTTTACAATACCCTTTCCTTTAACGGGGTAGCTTGGAGTTTCGAAAACCATGTGCTTCATTCAACAACATACATATTTTGTTGTGAAGATGGCGGGAATAAATCTATATATGTACATCATGAATATAGAATAAAATTCACCGAATTCGGGATTAAAATTGGTAAGAGCGGATAGAGTATGCATTTTAAATAAGGAAATAAATAAATGTAACCGTGGGAAACTTAGTTCTTAGGATAATTGCATTTAAAGTTGAGAAACTTATTCAACTGTTACTATATCAACATAACAAAAATATCAATGACCAAAAATAAAAAAAAGTGCAGTAGGGAAATAAGCAAACTATTTCCAGTGCTATATTTATATATTAACCTGGAGAATCCTGTCTAGCCCTCCATAACCATTTTAGCTCCGTATTACATACTCTTAAGGTCTGAAAATTAAAATGTTCATATACTATATGTGTACACGTCAAAATGTTCATACATTCGACAGTGCTGAAAGTTTGAAAAACATTATAAAATATAGCCAATGCAGCAGCCTACAACGGCTTG
This sequence comes from Bactrocera latifrons, assembly GCF_001853355.1. NCBI lineage: Eukaryota > Metazoa > Arthropoda > Insecta > Diptera > Tephritidae > Bactrocera > Bactrocera latifrons. The sequence goes on along the minus strand of NW_017537099.1, from coordinate 126,635 downwards.
ATATAATAAATAATGTATTATATATTTAGGGTAAATTCGTAATCGTAATTACGCATTATTACTTACTGTTGATGAAAAAAAGAAAAATAATTCTATAAAAATGTTATACAGTCAAAATTTCGCTTATTTAGGTTATTAAGATGAATTTAAATTTTGAAAAGATGTTCAGAATGAAATTCAACGATGAGGAAAGACGTTCACATAACAAATTACTCAATCTTAATGTGATAATCGGATTTATGAGCTGAGTCTTAAAATCAATGTTAACGCTTTGGTTTTTTAAGCAAATATAAAAGGGGAATTTTTATTTACTAAAGACAAAAAGTCTTTACATATGAACATCATTTTGTAATTAAGATATCAATTTTTTTAATTCAAAAATTATTTTTGCGAATTCACTCATATTCTTCTATATATTTTCAGTCATTACCCAATCCAACCAAATTTATTATACTAGGAAATGTTGAGGTAAATATTGTGGTTTAATCTAGTGATCACAGATTTTTTTTTTATTTATATTTTTTTCTAATGTTTTTAGACCATAAAATACCATGGAAACTTCCAACGACCAAGTGGACAGTAATCGCTCTAAAGTGGAAGATACAAATATTAATAAAGAAATAAAAACTGAATCCCAAATAATTAGTTATGATAATTATGTAAACAAAACTCGGCATAACACATGTAATGAGTGTGATTTATTAGAAAAGGAAGATGAAAATACAATGATAGAAGATAAAATAAATGTAGATGTTACAGGTTTTGGAACTTCAACCAATCAACCAAAAGATTTAAATATTTCAGAAAACGATGAAAAATGTATTGTCTTGAGACGAGAGGATTTACCAAAAAACAATTTTGTTGAAATTCGTAATGAAGAAAAAAATACTGCCGAAGAAATCGTGCATGAATTACCAGAAAAGCAAGAAAAAGGGGCTGCGGCTGCTGAAATTTCCCAACAAAATTATGAAAACACATTAAGATGCCAGAATCAAGATTTCATTAGCGAGGTTGTAGAAAAAAATACGAATTTCCAATATGACGAATCTGAAGATATTATGGACATTATTATTGCGGAAAACAAAGCAGAAGAGCAAGACAAAAGCATTATTGCAGAAGCAGAAAATACCAATGTAGATAAGATGAATTACTTTGGGCTGAAGACGGAAAGTTTGGATAAAAAACTTATTTACCAGGAAGTAAAAAGTAACAAATCAAACGAAGATGATTTCTTTCAAAGTATTGCCACAAGTGATAGTAAGACCAAACAGCATTCATCTCCAGGCCACCCAAATGATGATTATTCCGTTGAAGAACCACCAAAAAATACGAAATCTTCTGAAGATAGCGATATAATTGATATAAATGAGGATGATAGCCAAATTGGAAATCGCAATGAGATTTTAAAAAACAACCATATTGATGAAGATGAGAATAGAATAGAAATTTGTTCTGAAGGTTCTAACTTCACTACAGATAATGATAGTAATGAAGGCACTTGTAAAGAAAATCAAGTAATTGAAATAGATAATTATGAACGTGAAAAATCATCTGAAAGTTCATCTATTCAGGATGATATCAAATTCGACGAAATAAATCAGGTAGTAATGGAAAATACTCAAAGTAACAAAGTGTTGTTGATAAAAGAAAAAGAAGCATCGTTGGATGGGAAAAGTTGTGTGCAAAGCAATAATTTGCAAACGCCATTGAAGTTGAATGGTGACCATAAAATAACTCAGCCTAAATGGGAATCTCAAATTGATAATAGCACAGAACTGGAAACACAATTGGAAGCAAAAAGGCCAGAAATAAATGACAAAGAGCATCCAAAAGTTGCAGAAATTGAAGAATACGAAAAGTTTAAAAATGATGCATTAGAAAAGAAAAAGGCCGATGATGAGGAGTTAGATATTGATAATAAACTTAGCAAAACGGTAATATCTAATTATTCTATGAGTGCAGAAAGTCAACAGAGCAAAGTTAATTGCGACGATGAGAATAGTCAATGTTCATCTCTAGCGTCCACTGATTCTAATTCTACGGCTACGTCATCCTCGCAACAACTTGTAATCGATCAACCCATGGATGAATCGGATGTGGGTATATCAGCTGCTAGTACTGCTTACGGTAAAATAAATTCATTAATACAATCACACGACACGTCGGAAAAGGTAAATACTTTAAAACCATCATTAAAGAGAAAATTAAGCAGTTCAAATGAAACTGGCTCCTCGCCCTCGCATAAACAGCCCCATATAGACTTAGCATTAAATGACAACGAAAACAGTAGATATTCCTGTGATAAGGATCAGACTGAGGCAATGCCTGAACTCATTGCAGAAGAACGAAATTCAATGCAGTTTTCAGACATCACCCATAAAGTTGATGCTGAATATGCACCATTAAAATCATTACTCTTACAGCATTTACAAAAACCATATTCACCTCCACCATCTACAGAAAAGTTGGAGGAATATCCGGCGCCACTTCCGAATTTCACACAACAACTGCACAAAATATCATTTGAGACAACTTCCCCGAAGTTTGCGGCTACTATTTCAAGTCCCAACGGAAATATATCCATCTCCACTAAGTATTTGTGCTTTAAATGTAAAGTTGGTAATTTTGCTTCATTTGAAGCATTAAACGAACACCAAAGAGAATGCCTGGCGGATACACGGCTGTTACCAGCAAGATTAAATGAAAATGCCAGTCTTTTACACCTATCATTAGCCCCGCAACTTGCCACGCCTCCATCCTCGGCATCTCCAGACGCCACTGTAGATATGGCGGCAAGGAATGCTCTAATACAAACACCACTTTCATCGTTTATACCACCTTCCGTACCAGACGCAGCAACTCAGAAAAAGAGATATTACAAGTGTTCCAGTTGTAATACTTTTCATGAAAATTGGAATCTGTTTTTGCATATTCGAGACAAACACCTGCGACATATGTGTCTCTACTGTATTCGTTTCTTTCCAACAGCAGAAAAGCTTTCAGTACATTTGGAAATAAAACACGATCTTGAACAAAACCATTTTAATTCAGAGGAGGCGCTAAGGAAAAGTGTTTCCATGGTAGAAGGAACACCTAGTGAGACGCGGTTCCTAATGTGCTGTACGTGTCAACATTTGTTTGAAGAAAGTCAACCCTTCTCTGACCATAATTGTGCAGAATTCATGAAACCCTGTACATTATGTGGGCAGAAAGGTCGACACAGCAATCAGTGTAAAGCTCATCCGGACGCAAAACGTACTTCGAAGTCAAAGAAACGGCTAAAGAAATCTATAAGTGAAGCTCCGCAGTCCGATTCTTCTAGGTGAATAACTTTTTATTATGTTAACTATTGCCTTTCATTAACTATAATTGTAATACTTATACTTACTAAATATGATTGTATAACTTTCTTTATAACTCTAGAAATCACAAACTATTGCCATCAATACCGCTTGCTGATAGCAATACAAATGCTGCTTCCTTAAACTGTAATAACAACCAGAACAGTCAGCCCTCGATGGAAAAAACAAGACCAGGATCTGATATATTGATTCATAGTGAAGATAGCAATAGCAGTAGTAATATGGTTATTGATGAATCCTGCACAACAACTCACAATTCACTTGTAAACCCTTTTAAGGAATTGGATGAATGTTGGCAACTTGAACAGCAAGCACAAAATAAAAACGATTTTAATCTATTCTCTGGAAGAAATGAGTCACTAGTCGAGCCGAAATTAATAGTGCCGAAGTTCAAATTAAGAGTGCCAAAAGAGTTTCAAAAGTCAGTTGATGTGGCACTTAGCTCTACAGAGAGCGAGGCGGATGAAGAGGATGAAGAGAACGATGGAGCGGTGAATGCTTATGGTGATAAGGGACAGAGCCAAATGAAGCACTATAATGTAACAGATACTGCGATAAGTTTTTTAGATGAAAACAGTCTACATTTAAACGCGGATGAACATAGTGTTGCAATTGCTGATGGACCGGCGTCGTCACAAAAACGGATAGATGAGGATAATAGTCAGGAAAGTCGATCAGTGGATAAAGAATGGATGGATGGAACTAGCACGAATCTGGTTCGCATACTTCAAGAAATTGAACGTACTAAATTAGATATCCAGCGCACAAAAGAAACCCTGCATCATTCACTTAAAGCGAAGCAAGATATCTCTGACGAAGCATTAACAACGTCAGCTCAAAACACACGTAATTGGACACCTACCCCGCCGACTTCACCAAAGCAAGGACGTTGCCCGACTCCTGGAGAATCCGATAAAGTCGCCACTAGTCCCTTAACAGATGCCGTTATACCACAGTTACTACCAGAAAACAGCCAAACATCACAGAGGAGAGATTCTGCGGGAAGTGATGCCATGGATATTGATGAGACAATAACGGGATCATTGCCACAACAACCACCAAGGTATGAAGAAAATGTTATTTCTTTAGTGCAAATGTTTATATTTAAATAAAATTGCAGAGAAACCGAGCATTCACATAATATTGACGCAAGCAATACAAGTCAGGAATTGAACACTTCATCCGAAAGTAATGCCACAGTAAACATTATGAACAGTAGCGCTGATACAGCCCCTAGTCCTTTTCTACGAGAACAATTAATGGATATTGATCTTTCTCCAATAAAACAAGAGCAAGAGTTCAGTAACAAAGACATTCGACCGGCTGCTGAAATTCCGGAGCAAATCGAACATATGCAGTCAGAGTCTACCAAAATAAAAGAAAGTGTGCTCGAGGACGTAATTGAAGTGGCTAGCGAGGATATTTTAGCTACCGATTTGCAGCTCGATCGTCCACTAGAAAAAATGGAAATTGTAGAATTCATTCGAACATGTCTGCGAGCTGTGTATCCACTTTGTTTGTACTGTAATCATGCACGCCGAATTGCCGTAAATGGTCAAAGCCTTGTACTCCATATGCTTGCGCAACATCGTTTCAATGCTACTGTGGACAGCATCACAGCGGAGGAGTTGAAACCAGATACAATTTGTGCTAAAATGAAGACTTTCCTACCAGTACTGAAAAATGAATTTTTTAATTCATCGAGCTACTGCACGATGGGAGACGGCGTTCCTTCTCATAGTTTTAATGAAAGGATCTTTGAATGTTTTCAGTGTCGCTTCGTCACATCAACCCATAAGGAACTGTATTTGCATAACAGAAAAATGCACTTAAAAACCGCTATACTTTGTTTCATGTGCCGGGCGAATTTTTTCAGTTTTAGTGAGATTTTGTGTCATATTTGTCCAGGTGTTCCAAATAAAACGCCAGTTTTCGATGTAAAGTTCCGCTGTTGTCTTTGCGATGTCGACAACATCCCTTCACCTTTTCGTTTGATGGTGCATTTGCGCAAACGTCACTTCGCTTGCGATGTATGCTTGGAGGACTGCCGAGATCAAGGGCGACTTTCGTCACACGTATGGAAACATAAGTTACATCATCTGTGTTACCGTTGCGGCATTGCATACCGAAACAAAATGGATATAACCAAACATCTATTTTGGAAACACGGCACTGAGAGTATAATTTGCAAGAGATGTTTACAAAAGCGATGGCGTCATGTATATCACTTCTGTGTGCCACCGATTACATTTAATTGTGATGTGTGTAATTTGTGTTTCTCAAAGGCTATGTATTTAAAAGTACACAAGCGTTTGCATAGCGGCGATTTACGTTATCCCTGCTCAGAGGAGAATTGCGATGAAAAATTTATTTCGCGCAAACTGCTACTAAAGCATACCGCATCACATTTGCAACAGGAAGTACATGCACCAGCTTTAGAACAAATCGGAAATCACGATTCTGTGGACACATTTAAGAAGAGGGAAGAATGTGAGTTCGAGGATAGCAATGAAAGAGGCGACTTCTCCATTGACCAGAATAATAAATCCAAGAATATTGATATTAAAAAAGAAGTAATTGAGTCTAACACTGAACCAAATACACCCGTTAAGGGTGAAGAAAACAGCAGTAACTATAAAGTGGATGGAGAATGTAAGTCTGGCCCGAAAGTTGATGTGGAAAATATTGATTTTTCGAAGGATGAGAAAACAGCTCTTGGACAAGATAAAAGCGAAGAGACACCTCGCAAAAAGAAAAAGAAAAATAAGCGATCCAAAGAATCCCTGGAAGATTTAAACTTAATTGCGCCGAACCTTTCGGAGACGGATAGTAGTGATGAATCGGAAATAGACAGCAAATCGAAAGGTGATGAAGACTCACTAGTTCCTAAAGTTATGTTATCACCACCTTCCGAGGCTGAGAATGACATGGAAGATCTCAAGACTTCTAAGGTGGATGGGCAGCAAGGAAAGGGCGACAAAAAATCCTCATTTAAGAATGCAGAAAATGTTGATTCTATTGGCACTGGTAAGGTTTTGGAAATTTGGAAAAACTTTTTGCAAGCTCAACAAGATAGTACCAACCAGGACCCAGAAGCTAGTCTTAAAGCCGAAGCAGATTATGACGAAGATAATTATCCTACACCGCGTTCATTACATGTTGCGTACTCTGACCACGATTATTGTCAGATGTTCCGCCCGCCATCTCCTCCACCACCGAGTGCGTCAGTAAAGGCGGAGGCAAAGGAGACTTTGCCTGCGTTATCGCCAACGAAGCGCAATAAAGTTTCGAAATCACCACGACACCTGTCCAATCATCGCTCTGCATCGAGTTCTTCCAGTTCTTCTAGTTCTAGCTCAGATTCAAGTTGTTCCTGTGGCTCAAATTGTTCATGTAGTTCTAGTGGCAGTGATAGTAGTTCGAGTAGCTCCAGTTCAGATGACAGCGATTCATCGCTTGCCTCGAACGCTTCACGTAAACGACATCATAAAAAATCCGAACGAGATCATTTAAGAAAAAAGAGCGAAAGTGTTTCACCACTTAAGAAACATTCAAATTCGGAGACTATAAATGTGGTGGACGACGATTTAGCAAACGAAGTAGTAGCAAATACAATTACCGAACGCGCACCATCCCTGCCTAAAGAGACGCAAATTTATGAATCAGATTTAGAGACAGCTGAATCAGAAACCGATGAAGAGTTTTATGATGAACATCCACAAAAGTTGGCTAGTGAGTTATTAGCACAGAAACGTGCTCAGTTGATGGCCCAAACTCGTTTGTCACCTTCGCATAATTTTGATATTGTGGAAAACAGTAGACCGTCCACTCCGTCGTTGCCTGAAGATGTTGTTTGTGAAACGACAAGAGTCAAATTAAAGAAGAAAAAACGTGATCGCAAATCGGGCAGCAAAATGAACTTAACTGTGAATGCAACGTCAGCAGCCGCCAAGGCGAAGAGTGAAAAGAATAAGACGCTTATTGAAACTGTAACTCCAGTACCTCTGAGTGGTATTGATATTAAATGTTCTTATAAAGTGAAACAGTCATCGAAAACAGTTACAGATCCTTCAGTGGTACAGCAAAGCAATGTAACAATGTCATATGCTTCCTTAACACTGCCAGCTGTGGAACAGTTGACACCGCGTCCGATAGCTACTTCATCACTTCTCCCCAGCAGAATGAGTGAAGGTAGTAGCTGTTCTGATGCCGATGGTTCCTTAAAGCGGTCTAAGCGTGCACGCCGTCCCAATAAGTTTTACGGCTATACCAGTGACGATGAGAATAGCGGAATTAACTTGGGACAGTCTTTGATGATCGGCATGCGCGCCATCAAACCGCAACCGCCACCACAACTAACGTGGCGAAAAGAAGATTTGCCGACACCTTCAAAAAGCATCCTAAACCCAAAGAGTAAAACCGCAAGGACACAGAAAACACCAGGAACACCAGTAAATACTCTAAGTGGTGGAATGCCCCACTTATCTGCTTCTACTTCTTCTAAGAAGAAACGGTCGGCAGAAAATTCTGAAAAGTCGTCGACACGTAGGCGTCCCGCAAAGAAAGCGTCTTTGTCCAATACACTCCCGCCAATACCCACACTTAAAATACGACCTTCGCAACTGGGCCTAAATAGTGATAGTTCGACTACTGGAACTGAACGTTTCCCCAATCCAATATATACATCGAGTAAAGATACCGATGACGAGGACGATGACAACAGCAGTGATCCCTCCTCTGACGATGAGACTGGGGTCCACAGACATGCTTGTTTAACTGCGTCAACATCGAACCAATGGAATAAGAATTCACAAATGGCGACAGTAGTCCCTGCTGTACATACACAACAATCAACGGCACCTGCACCCCTTCCAGTCTTACAAACGCCACAAGCAACAGTGTTTAACCATAAGATACCACCAGCTCTGTTACCGAATCCAAATTTTGAAACACTACAATATTTTAAAGCCAACAATATACGTTACCCTATACGTCCGCCAGCTGGCGCTCGACAGGCTCGCGAAGGCGAATCAGTTTACTGCTATTGTCGCTGCCCCTATGACGAAGTATCCGAAATGATTGCGTGCGATGGCGAGAATTGCCTAATCGAGTGGTTTCACTTTGAGTGTGTGGGCATCATGGTGGCGCCTCAGGGCAAGTGGTTCTGCGCTGAATGTCGTCCCAAATACTCTGAAGAGTTGTATCCAACTGGAGGCAATGTATAAAACTTTAACGGATTTTTTTGTGGTAAGGGACCCAGAATAATGTGAAGTGATATAACAGATAGATTTACATGAAGTCCTAAATACGCTTATTAATTAATAATTTTCTCTACTCTAAATTTAACAATAACATTACACAGAAAATCGATTATTATTAGTATTGTAGACTAAATACTATATACAGATTTTTGGGCTGTTTAACATTTCAGAGGTGATGAAAACTGGAAACCACGTTTTAATACTTCTTAGAATATTTGAAACTTGGTGAATAACACAATATCACATAAATATATGCAATTCGTTTGTTTTAGTTTATTATTAGTATGTAAATATGTAATTACAGAGTCGCCTACAATTAATTGCTCATGAAATTGTCACTTGTAATTAGAGAAGTAAAAAAATAGCGACTAAATGCTAAGGAAGCAATTCAATTTCACAATGTTATACCATATTTTCTTTGTATTTGATTTAGTCTAGCTGTGAGGAGAAATTGGAGCAGCTCTTTTCATTTGTGGCCAAGAATGTTAGCTGTACAATTTGAATTAAGTTTGTAAATACACTATTCTTATAAGTTTGTAGGTATGCTGCTGTACGGAGTATCATATTTATTTAGTGGTACTTTTTTTTTTTTTTTTTTTGAAATTGGGTGTTTCGTTTTACGATTTCCTTGGATTTAAAATATTCAGAATTTTGAGATAGCGTAGACATTCATATACATATGTATACTAGCTAAGTTTGCTATATTTAATAATTAATTTTCGAAGCAAAATTAATATCGAATTTCGCTACGTTCATATTGAAATACTTTGAAATAAATGCATACGTATGATATCACCACCTCAACCCCATCATGTAAACATGATTTTTGCGTATTATTATTTCAATTACTTTTAAAATTAAACATTTCGTTACAGGACCACAAATATTTTTTCTGATTGAGTTTCATACATGTGAAACGCATTTACTCACCAAATTTTTTGAACAAAATAAATAATCGCCGATTTTTGTATTTATGTAATTATAACTTAAAAATTTTTTTTTCTATGAATGCATGACGGTCAATAAATATTTATTCAGTCCGTCAAAGCATTTGAATTCAATATGTAAATGTATGTAATGAGTAAGCATCTGAAATCTGTGCCGATAATGAGCATACTTTGTAACCTTCAGACATTTAAACCTGAAGTACATTTTTTTTATATTGGCAAAGGATTTAAATATAAAAAATGTATAAAATAATGGAACGAAAAAAAAAAACAATTAGTAATTTACATGTATGTATTAACACTATCTTTAACTTATGTATATTATGAATATATAAATAAATAAATAAATATTTAAAAAAAGATATAAAACCATTTATCGTAAATATGAGTGAAGTGGCTAAAAAAACGTGTTTTTAATCAATTCAGTAGAACCAAGTAACATATTCATTAACACGATCTTAACATTCGAATAGCATCGCGCAACGCGGGGGTTAACTACTGATTTCGGCTATACCATCGTAAAACTAGCTGAATTAAGTCTGAATAACTTGTATATATAGATTGGACTATGTTGGAGCACCGCCAACTTTTTGGTATGAAATTTAACCCTATCACTTGATTTATTTGTCGATTCGACAGTAATACCTTGAAACTCGTCTCTCACTTTGCAAATATTAGAAATCCGGCTATGACCGTGACTACTTTTTCTATACCACCTTAAACTACCATATTCTTTCATTTTATCATTCTTATACGTAAATGGTTAAAAAAAGTACTCGGAAATCGTAATTCAAATTCACTTGTTATAAATGATATTTAAAAAAATTATTTTGCTAAGTTGGTAGGAATGTCCTTAATAATGAGCGGGATGTATCAGACCAGTTTGGTTACAACAAATGCTTAAGTTGGTAAACCTCAGTAGTTCGTGTGCGATTTTTAACATAGATAGAACAAAAAATTTGTCACAAATTTTGTGTGCGAGATCGTTGCGAAAGTTGGAAAAGGCCGAGAGATCGTTGAAGACATGCCTCGTTCGAATTCCTCAACTGATGAAAATATTAAAAAAGTGAAGGATTTGATGCTTGAAAATCGTCAGGCAAGTACTAAAGAGATGACAAGACTCTCGACTTTACTCGACTCGTCGCGATAAAGCTGAATTATTTTCCTAAAGAGTAACAAATTATTTTGGACATGTTTGATCGTACGAATTCTGATCCCACATGAATGGAAAGCATTATGACTCCCGATGAGACATGTGTTTATGAGTTTGACTTGCAAACAAGTCCGCAACTGTCTCCAAAGCCGCTTAAAGATCAAGGTGATACTCATTGTTTCTTTCGATATTCGTGGTTTGGGCATCATGAATTTTTCCCAGAGAGACAGACGACCTATAATGAGTTCTATATTGCAATTAAGGTGTTTGCTTGAGAATATCCGTTGAAAACGGGCGATATTGTGAAAGAACAGTTCATGGATTTTACACGATGATAATGCACCCCAAATTAAAGCCAAAAACGCTATAGATACCATTGATCAACCACCGTATTTAGTTATAAAATTCGCTGAAAAGCTATACTGAAAAAATCATTGCCATAAATATTGTTGAATAATTATGTATTTTGCATTTTATTTGCAATTTCCGAGTACTTTTTTGATACAATGTATATAATAATTAGATTCTATTAAGGGCTGTATTCTCAATGTTTGGTTAGCAGCCATTTGTCAGTTAAGTTCTGGTAAACTTAACCCAGACTTTTTCGGTAAAGAAACTTTTTTTGTGGTAAATATTTTGATAATTATTGGCTTGTCAGCTTTCAGTCATGATTAAGATTCTGCGGACCTCTTTCGTGGGCAAACGCCACGCCAACCTTTCTCTCAGGCTACTTACCGAAAATGTGCGCAAGGTTTTAAAGTTTTACTAAAAAATAAACGTGAATATACTATCTAGAATTAGTCTATAAATTTTTATTTTTACTAAATGAAAACATCGCTTTCATTTCGTAAAAACTTCGCAAGGACTACTTAGAAACAATGAAGTGCAATCTACCAATACATATGAATAATAGGGTGAAACATCTACATGAAAGTTTTTTCTCAAAATGGTCTCAGTGTTTTAATACGTAATCAATTTGTGAAGATTAAACCAATGGTCAAAGCGTTAGATATTGTTTCAAAAAGTGGACTATTTCTTGATTCTTTAATATCAAAGTTATGATTATCCGTAATTTTCAGCTTGGAAAGGTTTTTTGTTGGTAGTCTTTCATTCGTATTTTTCTGGGTGACCACAAAACCCCAAATTATGAAGAAATTGTGCAAAAGATACTAACAAACTATAAGTTATAAGAGCGAATTCGGTAACAGGTCAGATTATCTCCGTAATAATACGAATATATTTGAAAATTATATTGAGGTATAGGGAGGGCAATTCAACTGATTCAACTATGATCCAAAAGAGATGGAAGAAAGGTATCAAAGCTGATGTCAGATTACTGCTAGTTCTTAAAAAAAGATTACCTACTGGAAAATGAAATTTAAAAAACTCTAAGAAGGCGCTATGCTTTTGAATTTTGTGTCTCTGTATACTTCGATGCCTCCTTATTTTTCAGAGCAAAACGTATATAGTATTACCAATATCTCAATTGTTTTGTTTCTTTATTTCTGTTTTTTGTAGTGAAAGATTTAAAAATAAAGAAGAGCAAATATATCAAATCGAACTTTCATATAGGGCAACATAACCACCAGCGTAATTGTAATTTAATCAAGGGAAGATGAATTAATAGTATATTTTAACAATAATGTGAACTGGTGATTAAAATAGACTTTACTTCCTATAGCCTGCATATAAGTCTATATACTTATATTCTCTTAAATCTATCAAAATAAATTATTTCTACTCTTCCAATTGTATGTTATCTTTTCTAATTTCATATAGTAGGGAATATTGTATTTGTAGTAAACACGCCGTCTACACGTCAAAACGTCTGTCTTTGATTCTGCAATCTTTACTCTCCAGCGAATCGAACAATCTATACGAGATGTTCAGACAAACAGGCAGTAGTTATGCTGCAACACCCGCATTCGCAACCGTATTATGATTCCTTCTTAAGATGTGTACCAAACGGTAACATTTTTCCAAATGGAAAGTAAAATAGAGCGTAATTCCCAGATACATAAAGACCTGCAATTTTTCAAATTTATAGCTAACAAAAGTGACGTTGTTCCTGAGACGCAAGAAATCTTTGTATATGGGCTCCAGGTCCCTCGCTCACCACAAGTCCAACTTCTTACGCTTTTTTTCCAGGCTTGAAAAGGCTGTACTGACGACTCTGTTGTTAAGGCCTATGATCTCAATATTATCTGCTTATCCCGGTAACATTGTACTTTTAGAATAGACAGTGCCACTGCGGTCCTAGCATTATATAGAAAAAGATGTACGAGAGAGAATCAGCCTGTATAAAACCTCGTTTGGTGGAGGATTGGAATTTAAGTGTGTTCTCCCCAATGCTCAAGAAGAGAGACACCACAATCTGCGCCAACGACCCTGGGATAAGCCTCCTCCTCTTATTTTTCTTTACTGGCGTAGACACCGCTTACTAGGTAGTCGAGTTAACAACAGCGCCCAAGTCGTTTCTTCTTCTCGCAAAGTGGCGCCAATTGAAGATTCTCCACCTGGTCCTTCCAACAGAGTGGACGACATGATCTAGCCGCTGTCTTAAAATCGCTGAACTATGTCAATGTTTTAATATATTATAATAGGTATTTCTTGCGGTATTTTTATTGAATTTTCAATTGCTCATAAAATTTTCTCTCTTGACCGATGCTACGGCTTTAATATACCGGTCTCTTTCGACCAATTCAGCGATTTTATCGCAATTTTCGACGACAGGCCTTCCGGAGCGTGGCGCATCTTCGACCACCTCTACACCAGAATGAAAACGTTGAAACCATCGTTGTGCGGTGGAAATGGAAACAGTATCGGGCACATAAACTGCACAAATTTGCATTTTTGCCTTTATCGTAGTAGTACTGTAAAATATGCCGTATTTTCTCTTTATTTTGCTAAATGTTTGCGACGCTATAACGCTTTCCAAAAAGGTATAGCATGACCCTATAAATAAACCTAGAACTACGCGTTCTCAGCTCCCACTTGCGAAAATACCGCAAGAGTTTTTTGACAATCTAATATATGTACACCTCATACAGCCATAGAATGTGGTATTTGCCGTGGCCTATTATCAAAGGACCATAAATCTTCCACAGAACCTTTCTCTCGAAGAGTCATATCGTCTACTCATCAGATGTTATGATCATCCATGCATCTACACCATATAACAGGACGGGGAAAATGAGTGACTTATAGAGCTTTACTTCTTGCCCTCGTTCACAGCCAGATTTATTTGCTTTGCTTCCTTATCCATTCTGGAGAAAGCAGAACTAACGGCGCGGGTGTTGAGGCCGATGATATCATTATTATCGGCCAGCAGCTGTACACTCTTATAAAAGATTGTACCTGCTCGATTAAGTTCTGCAGCTCGAATTATTTTCTCCAGCACGATAAGGAGTCGCCTTGTCTGAAACCTTGTTAAGTATTGAACGGCTCGGAGAGGTCCCTCCTTTCTAACGGAGATTTTACGTCAGTTTGCACAGTCGTATTAGTTATACGGGGATACCAAATTCAGACATCACGGCGTAGAGGCAGCTCCTTTTCGTGCTGCCGAAAGCAACATTGAAATCCACGAAGACGAAGACCCATCAGTTCGTCGCCGCCGCTTTGTTGGTCTTCGGACTGGTAATTGCTATTCGAATTTCTTCATAGTTAGTCAATGATCACCTCTGGGGGTTCTACAAGAGTATGCTCCGGTCTTGAAACCTTAGGTTAGTCGCCGAATATTTTCGTAGAATTTTCGAGCATTACCCCTGTCAGCCAACTTGCCAAGCTCTTTGTACTCACTCATTTCGTCCTCTCTCTCTTCTTTTGTCTGTAAATGCGACTCGCTTCCCTCTTCAACTCTCGGTATCTATCCCATCCCGCACGTGTTGTGGTTATTGTTGTTCTTGTTTTAACGTTTTCTCAATCCCCGTAGGATGATCAGGGTTATCTGTGTTGATGTCGACGTCATCTAACGGGAGGCCCAGGAAACGTGCTGTTTCGACGGGGTCGGACCAAAAGCAAAAGGGTGTTAGAGTAGTGGGGCCGTTACAACAACAACAACAGTGGGGTTAGAAGGGCATGCAAAGAGGTGGTAAGTGTCATGGGAGACTCGTTGCATGCAGGACATACATTGGGTATGTCTGGGTCAATTCTGGATAAGTAAGAGTTTAACCTGCTACAATATCCAGAAAAAGTCGAGCTCTTCGTCTGCGATGGGTGGTGGTTTGACTCCACGAAAGCTATTCACGGGAAGGGATTCGGTGAAGATGTTGATGGGCGGTCAGTACCTGTTGGAAGTCATTTGCTTCCGAAGTCCGGTCGGTGTACTGTACGACGTCGTCGACGAAGTCAAGGAAAGACCTCTCTAGGAGGCGGTTCCATTCCAAGCAGATGGCTACAAGTGTGATTTCTACGAAAACATCCAAGCTGCAACTGCTTGGAGAGGAGTTCATTATGCTTCTTAACTGGGAGCATAAGCATCTCACTATGAAGGTGTTCGATGGGAGACATCAAGAGGCATCCCGTCGAGGTTCGGAGTGCAGTATTTTGACAGGTCTGGAGTTTTCTCATCTGCGTACCACTGTATCCAGGCAACAATATTGGTGATGTGTAGTTGAGAACCGGTCGGTCGGATACCTTGTATGTTGCCAACAACCTTTCTTTGTCTTTTCTCCATGTACTGATGGCTAGCGACTTGAGGATTTTGTTGCGGCTCTGTACCTTGCCGATAATCGCGGCTGTATGGGGAGAGAAGAAGCATAGACCATCAAAGGTTAGACCTAAAATCTTAGGGTTATTGACAGTCGGAATTTTGACGCCATCGACTATAATATTAAGTTCAAGTCTATACTCCTTCATCCAGTTCGTAGAAATGATCGCCTCGAAAGTGTACGGATGATTGACGATCTCTCAGGTAGTTCATGGTAAACCTCTTTAGCCCTAGAGGAAACGTAGTTTTCTCAGTGTCCAGCAGTAGCGTTATATGGTTGACTGTGTCAAAAGCTTTACGAAATATCTGAGCGCTTATGATGCTAAGTACTGTGATGGTGTTGTGCACTTTTCAGAATCCATGCAGGTGGCTGGCTAGGCTCAGGTAGAGGAAAGTTATCGGACGATAAGATTCCTCTTTGTTGGCGGGTTTCTCAGGTTTCAGTAGTGGGACCACTCTTCCGACTTCCACACATCGGCTACTTTAATAGTGGTTAGCGACAGGTTGAGGACCTTGGTAAGACAGCTTACTCCCGTAGAGCCTAGATGCTTTAGAATTAGCATGTTAATCAGGGAATTGCTCGCGCACTTCCATTAAATTGAACTTCAACTTGGTAGTCATGTTGGGTTGGACAAAGCCTTGACAGTAGCCCAATGCTTAGTCACACCAGTGGAGAGGTGCGCAGGCCGCAACACGCCAGGAAGTAACACCAGCCAGTGCAGAAATTGCACTTAACTGATGTAACGTTCCTACGGTCGGACATACGGAACAGACTGTACGAGGAACCAAGAGTTGCCGATTGGTTCTCGAACGAGGATTGGTGCGGGATGAAGGTTGGGGGAGGGGGTGACAAGTCAGAGTGGGAGCTATGTTGCCTGTTTGAGCTCCTGGGAATCATGGAGGTAATCTGTTGGCCACACGGGGTGAGTGGCGGCGCTGCGCGCGAACTAAGTGGAGAAGCTAGTGTCGCAGTATTGCGTAGGCAACGTGGGGCCTCTTACTCGTGGTCCACTTCCTATGAATTTTAAGGAATGAGCAGGTCTTAATATGACGCCATCCATTTTATGTATGTAGAAGGAAATAATATATAGAACAGGTAGCAGTATTGTCACTGAACGAATAATGTCGTTCAGATGGCAACATTGAAACTCAGCTGTTAATTGACGCTCCATATGGATCATTCATTTTTGTATTAGATATTAAGAGGGATGGATTGTTGAAGCATCAGTTGTGAAGAAAGGTTATAAACGGTCGCGCCACCGCGGTGTTTTATTTTAAAATGAATCTCACATGTATTGCACCTGACTGAGGTGGGGTTTGGATGAAGCCTTTTTATGCAAACGCAGCAGAAAAATTCCTCCGGGCCGGGTTTGACTCAATGCCAGCACGAGCCAGGAGGATACGGAACAACCCTGCTGCAAAGCATTGCTCCAGTGACGACAAACACAGGTGCGTAGAACCTGTTGTCGTGGGAATTGCACGCGTTGTGAGTTAGGTAGTCTGCTCTCGTTCCACTGCGACATGGTACTTTTCATCGTACCAGCTGTTCTTTCACATTTTACAACTAAAATGGTTTCGGTTGCTGCTGTACGCAAGGAGCTTGAAATGCCTTCCCTTAGTTCCCTTATACCGAGTTGTTGACGAGTGCTCTCGAAGAGCAGGAATGCAAGTCGAGTAAAAAATCGTTTCGCCTATCACAACATAATCGATGTGGTTGGAGGCTTTTCGATCCGGAGACAGCCAGGTAGCTTGGTGAATTTTTCTATACTGTCGATCAGCCTCAACCCATTTTTGTCTTGTGGAGGCTGAATTGACTGACTCTTGTGCCAACAGGCCTCTTTCTTTTCCCGCCCCGGCGTTAAAGTCGCCAAGCACAATTGACATCGTGGCAGGGGCGGCTTTCATAGATGCGCTCCAAGCGCTCGTAGGAGGCATCTTTGGTCACATCGTCCTTCTCTTCCATTGGGACGTCAGCGCAAATCAGCGATATATTGAGTACTTCGTTTTGATGCGGATGATGGCTAGACGTTCATCCACCGGAGTGAATGACAGTACTCGGCGACGGGGTCTCTCTCCAACCACGGCTCCCATACCGAGCTTGCGCTCCTTTTTATGGGCACTGTAGTAAATACCACAAGGACCTACTCCCCTCAGTCCTTGTCCCGTCTATCCCATTTCTTGGACGGCAGTGATATCAGCATTTTCTCGTTATCCTTAATGAGTTTGCCATGGACGTTATCAAAAGGGGGGTCTCTCATCCGACGCTGTTTTCTTCTTTTCATTGGGGGCGTGTTTTACGTGGCTGGTTCCAAACCCAGTGCACAACCCTTTGGAAGGAATGTTTCGCCTTCTTATTTTAGCTCGCCTTCAAACAGATGTTCTTTGGCTACCCAGATCTAGGACAAGAAGTCGTGAGTTGCTTAAGCAATATGTAAAAAATCGTTTATGGTCACTCCCAAATGAATGTAAATCAGAAAACTTTCCTAACTTGCGTGAACTTCTACACATGACTCCATCCTCTATAAGTCTCCTCACCATCGCGTGTAAGTTTCTATCGAGTTCTATATAAAAGATTAAAAACCGTCAATAAACTTATTGGACCTTATCATTGTGACGTCAGGTCTGATAAGTCAAAAATCTTTTAAAAGACCTGTGAAAAGTGAATCGATACACACCACCTCTTCGTTGATTTCAATGTTGCTTTTTAAAGCACGAAAAGTGCTTCTATTATGCCGCTACATATGTCTTAAGCCGATATCCCCGCAAAACTAATACGCCCGTATAAACTGACGTTGAGCAATACCATCTGTATTTATATTTGTAAGTTGTCAAAATTTCAAAAATTGTGCAAAATTTTGATATTCGAATTTACCACGAAAATCGTCAAAATTTTATGTCAGAATTGGTTACTGTTTGCCCTAAATGGTTTTTACAGGAAAAAAAATTAAGAAACACATTATTTTCCCGAAATTTGCAAATACCATACATACAACGACCGACACAACCTTTTGACGGCAACAGGGCGTGAAGACTAACATTAAATGGGCGCGAAAATCAAAAATGGTCAAATCGCTATAATTGCTTAAATAGCAAATATTTTCAATTTGTAATTGTTCTTTCTTATATACATATATTTGCATATATTATATAACCAGAATATATTAAATAAACATATGCACAAAACAAAAAAAAAAATGGTTGACCTGTGTTACTATAGCTCATGTGATCACTTATAGTTTTTTGACTAATTTTTAGTGCTGGGGGACGTTGTGGACCACATAACATATAAAATATGTATATATATAATGAAAAATATGAGATTAAAAATCGACCATAGGGGTAAAAATAATTTTTTAGGCGTATGAGGTTTTTATATCAAGGTTTATCCCAATTTCCTCACTACATTCCTCATATTGGGTCTAGAGAAAGTATGTGTTGATTGCATATATTATGTTTTTTTTTTTTTTAATTTTGTTAAGCCTGTGTGCAGTTTGATCTTCATATGTTAATAAGTTTGTGTTTGGCAACTGTTTGTTTACAAAGCCAAAAGTTTGCTTGGCGATTTTTTATAATGAATCAATGGACTCTTCACGTGTTTCCCGAAGTTAGTCAACCACTTTTTTAGTTTCGAAAGCAGAAGAAAATCACAGAGAGATAAATCTGTTAATAAATGACTGAGCGATGACTCCTGTTTCCTATTTTGTAGCAAAATCAGTCACAATTATGGTGAAACGTGACGATTATTATATCAAAATGATGTTATATCGATTGCTTAATTTTTATACCGCTGCACGGACTCTCCTCCGATACTTCCTTGTACCAAATTTGGAACTTAATTTATGACTTCGAAATTTCATAACCTCAGTGGCAAAATATACGTCTACCAAGTTACAACAAGATATCTAAATATTTACTTAACATATCGCTTGCATGGGTGGGTGGATGAAATTCGCTCAGCTCTTCATCCTGATCACTTCGAATCATATTATTCTATATCTTTCTTTATTAGTTTAATGTGTTACAAACCTTAGATGAACAAAACTATTATAGTCTGAGCAACATATTGCGAGAATATAAAACTGCATGCCTTAGGGTCCCTTTGACCATTCGAAACATAAGGTTATTTCTCAAACATAAGAAACGATTTCATTAAGTTGCAATTGAAAAGCTGATAATCGAAAATGATTGCTTTGGCGTGATAAAAGCTTCGCAGACAATTCTCTAGTTTTACAAGACAAGAATATGTGACTCAAATATGAAATAAAATAAAATATGGAAAGTGCCACAAAGCACACTTATTTTTTGTCGCTGTTGGCTAATATAGATTTTGAAATACACACAACTTTGATTCTCATCATCAGAACAAAGATTGGTTGTCTGGATTTCCTCGAAATTACTTAAAAATCAATTAAGCCGTTTAAGGAATTCCGGTGCATATAATTTATTCTTATTATTGTTTTACATTATTTATTCGAATTTTGGTTTAACATTGAACAGAACACAGGATAACCTTGAATATAACGTAACGCTTTATATTATATTATATTTGTGCGGTTTATTTGTGGCAAACCATAGTTATTACATTTATGCTCTCCTTTATATTTCTCTCTTCGGAGAAAATAACGCTAACGGTCAAGTTATGGTCATTATAATGGTCAGAATGGTCGCGTATAAAAATTACCATAAATCTCCCAGTATCACGCATCAAACGAAAAGTACTCATTGACGGCTAACCGCCATGTACAATTTAATCGGCGATTTCAACGAACATGTTTCAAATAAAAAGTGGTAGTGCCACGCACTCTCGCCAGTTGGAATTGAGATTTCGGAGCACAAACACCAGAAGTTGACAAACTACCGCTACTTTTTAGTACGAATGTGCAACACTCGACCAAAACTCATACTTAAACAACTATATTATTGTTAATGTTCTTATGCAAAAGAAACACTCCGTTGTTGATTTTGCTCAAATAAATGACGGTGATTTTGGTGTTAAATAACGTATAAAATTTAAAAGTCACTTAACTCAGGTTGCAAATGAAAACATACTATATGTACCAGTGTAATTGCCTGGATGTATTTAAGTGAAATAAATTAGTGGCAATGAAGTTGGAAGGAATTATGGCGCTTGATTTCACCATCGTATTGAGGCAATAGAAAGTGAAAGTATTTAAGACCTCTTAGAAATCAATTAAATATATATAAATATATATGTATGTATATGTGTACATATTAAATAATGCTAATATAAATATTTACACATAATTCACAAATTAAGCATAACTTATTTGAAAAAATTGAGAAGTATGGTTACACGAGCATCCAGTGTGCCCCATTTGAATAGCAGTGGCGGAAGCAGCAATGAAAGCGCCGCCGGTAGCGCGTCCGGAGATAGCGGTCGTCGAAGTCGCCTGCCCAATTCGCGTACACGACATGCAGGTAAAAGTGTCACGGCCATTCAGACACGCAGTACACCAGGCAGCATGCCGCGTTCTCGAAGCCTCACCCACGGAATGCAAAGAGTCACTCCTCAAAAGTCCTCAAATAGTTCGGGTTCAGGGCGCTCGAGAAACACTCCAGTCTTTTTACGTTCCAGGGAAAACGAGTGAGTACACTATGCATATTGGACGCTTTATTGAATCTTATGTGTCTGAAATAAAATTTTGGCATTGACACATTTCATCACTTAGTATGCGTTGAAATTGTTTAGTCAGAATAAATAATTTCATAATATGCTGCTGTTTCCCACTGTAATCAATACAAAAACCACTACGTCACGATTTAACACAAATACATATACTTTTAAAGTCACATATTCAGTATTAAAATTTTATGGCGATATTACCTTTTATGAAAACAAATAGTAAAAACCTATTTAATATGACATTATTAATTTGTTTAGGCATTATTGTGGAGGTATAAACATTTTTTTTCCTGAAGAATCTACTATGTATATAAACATTTTCATATTTTGCTAATTTTTCATATAATTAAGCTATTAATCAGGATATACTAAAAATTCGAAAATTGTTCTCTTCAGGTCTAGGCTAAATTTAAAGTTTACAAACAAAATAAATTTTAGGTTACAACTGCATAATTCGACCGATTTTTTATTCTCTAAAACTCACGAACCTTGAACAATTTTGCATAAAAAACCAGAACCAATATTTTCGGACTTCGATATGGGATTATTTGATAGTAAATGCAGCTTCTTCAAATTTGTTTTAAGATCTGATCTTATATTAATGATGCTGCCAGATATCAGATGTATGTATTAGACATTTGGGCTTAGTTGCTTATTTTACCGCTATTCACAAAGTTTCGTTGATATAGCTATGTTTCTAATTTTCCAAAATATTCGATATTCAAGACAAATAAAGATATATCTCATCGGTTGTAGGCGGATTATGGCCCGGTCTGATTATTCACACTTAAATTCAGAATTTCTTAACACCAATAAATTTTCCCCTTTTATTATTCAACGATTCGGCTATACATATTTGCTTTAAGACAAGGGTATTCTCGATCCGTATATTGAATAAGGGGTGGAGGATTATAGTTATTAAACTCTGTGTATATTAATTCAATTGCATTATATCGTATGTATACTAAGTTTTAGCGATTGCAGTTGGAAATTCTAAAATTGTTGCTCTGMTCTGCTCCTTCAAAAGGGATTTTTAAATTGGGTATATGTATGCCAGTATTTTGAAATTGAACTCTAATATGATACTACTTATTCTAACATGTAGCTACGTAATGAAATTAAGCAAACTGAAAGAGATGAAGTCAATGAAGTCCTGAGCCCTAACATGTTCTTCAGGTAATTTAACCTGTTAGAGTATACTCACATACATATAATATATATGTAGATGATAGTATGTCTGTTGGATTAATTATAAAATAAAAATCTATGTGTACAAATATATTTTACTTAATGAAATCATATTTAAGAAATTATTTTCTCACACAAACATACAAAAATGCTATACACCAGAAAATCATTTACGATAAAAAAAATTCCAAAGTTCGTTTGAATTAAGTTCATTTGCATAGTATCGCTACAATAAGCCAATTTTTATGAGTCGTAGAGAGTTATTTTCAATAATTGTAAAATCGATTGCGTTATAAAAAAATATAGGCTAGGGGGGAAAGATACAACTAATAACGGAAACAATATCTTATCATTGTTCGCGCTCAGTGGTTCTTCTTGTAAAAGCACAACGTCTGACACTTTATATTAATTCAACCCCAACATTAACTCCCTTAACCACCTTGTGCTGGTTCTATTAACTTTTAACTAACGAGTGTATGTTCGTATGTACAGTTCTATATTTATGTGTGCATATGTGCATATAGCAAAGGAAATTAGTTGAAATTGATTATGGTGTGAATGGTTTGTCTTTTTATTCCACTTAATTCAACGATTCATGGCCAAACATAAAACTGATCAAAATACCAAGCATGCATTCTATATAAATGGATGATATTCAAATTACTAGTCTTTCTCATGATGAAAATTAGTCAAAGAATATTTTCGCAAATTTACAATATCATAATTGAAAGACCTTGAAACACTTCATATTTCCTATTTGATTATTTACTAAAAGATTTTAAAATGAATTAATAAACAAGCATATAATTTTAACCAATTTGAAGAATTAGATTCTAATACTTTACATAATTTAAATTAAAGACTAAATTTTAATAATTTCTAGTTATCGATGAGGTTGCCACTTATGAATAAAGAATTAATGCTAAAAATAAACGATAAAAAATCCGCTATCAACGGAGGATAATGATAAAAATATTCTTTTACACTTTAAAGGCTAATCATTTGAATTTGATACATGAAAATACATGAGTCAATTGAATGAATATAAAATGAAGTTCATGCATTGATATATTATATTAAAATTATTAGCTTTATTACAATGGAATTGTAAGACCCTTTTGTTTAATCATTTCATACTTACCGCCAAATAAATTGGTATGCATTTAATACGTAATTACCTGTATAATTATAGTTGTGACAAATAAAAAAAACATTGAGATAAATGTAGAGTAAAAAGGGAAATGCCCGGAATGAGAGGTCACATTAATTTAGTCAAATTACATCCATCATATCAAATGTTTTACCTCTGCTTTTAATTGAATAGAGAAATACAACAACTTCCTTTAAATTTAGTTATATAATTGTAATAAGGACACAAACTGACGGCATTTATAAAAATATAAATATATTTTTTCTTCATTTGCCGGCTATTTTCTGTGTACGAACGCTGCCCAAGGCTATCAGTTCTTTTAAAGGCTGCATTAGACGTTGGAGTAACTTTGGATCTCCGAACAGTGTCAATACAAGGCATACCACCAAATAGATTTAGGATAATGTGAATTGTTGACAGAATTGGTAAAAACGTTTAGGTTATGGCATTACATCTGCGAAAGCCCTACCTTTATCCGTATCTAGCCACTTATATTCAAATAAGCCTACTTCTCAAATCTAAAATAAATAAGGCAGATCTTTAAAGCTTACGAGTATCAAAAGTAGTTTACACATTCGTACTGTTTGCTCCTTGCTGGAAATATGTTTCAGAAAGATGAGGTTCGTTTTGCTGAAAGAAAGACAAAATAGTTTTATTTAATTTAAATGTAGACGGTCACACGTTGCTGTGACTAGGGTATATGTACATTAAATTATATTATTATAAGCCATTCAATACAGTAAAATTCCATGATATGATATATATAGTATAAAATGTTCGGTTGCATGCGAACTTAGCACTTCTTTACTTGTTAATTATAAACATTTCAAATTTAATTTAATTCAGCCTATATGTAAAGTATAATTTTATTCAAATGATTCTTACATTGTTTTGAAAACGTTCTTCTTCTTTACTGGCTTGGAAACCGCTTACGCAGTTATTACAGAGTTAACAACAGCGCGCCAGTCGTTTCTTCTTTTCGCAAGGTGGCACCAATTGGAAATTCCAAGCGAAGCTAAGTCCTTTTCCACCTGGTCTTTCTAACGGAGTGGAGGTCTCCTCTTCCTCTGCGGGTATTGCTTCCCCGGCGGGTACTGCGTCGAATACTTTCAGAGCTGGAGTTTTTCGTCCATTCGGACGACATGACGTCGTCACTGTCTTTTATTTCGCTGAACTATGTCAATGTCGTCACATGTCTCACACAGCTCATCGTTCCATCGAATACGATATGCGCCATCGTCCAAGCCTCTACACCATATAGCAGAACGCGAATTAAGAGAGACTTCTAGAGTTTTAATTTTGTTCGTCGAGAGAGGACTTTACTTCTTAACTGCCTACTTACTCCGAAGTAGCACCTATTGGCAAGAGATAACATGCTTAGAATTTGAAAAAAAAAATAAGTATAAATTATTTGTACTTTACCTACCATCTTCTCCTCTACCTCTCCAAGAATTTTCAGCCGCGAGGATCTTCCGATTAATCCAATTTAGTAGAGAATATTGCTATATTGTTCTCTGATTCTCTAGTGGCATTTATTAATTAAGAATGGTTAATTCACTATAAATTTAAAATAAGAAGCATAATACACATAGAAAATATACTACGTGCTAACGCATTAATACATATTCCTGAATTCCCGTTTTTAACAGTAAGAACAATGAAGTCAAGCGCTAGATCCTGACTACAAATTTCGCGACTCCTTAAAATTTATGCAAAATGAATGAAGAATAGGTCAGACACGTTGATACATATATCTCGAACAAGTACTATCCCTTAAGCAGATAGTTTCTCAATAGTTCATAACTTCTTCGATTTTCTATGCATAAGAAATAGGACATGGCTATGTATATTTATATAAACAGACTAAATGCATTAATACGTTCTACATTGTGTACAACTTTATGTAAGAGACTGTAGGTTTAAAAGAGCGATTATTAAGGCGAATTCGATAGCATTTCGTAAGTGCCTTGAGATATGTTTGCTACAATTTTTTACAGAGCTCTTTTTGTAATCAATAAATTTATGTTTTATTATTATTATGGTACTCCCTTCTATTAATTAAATTATCTCTTAGTTATCATTGAGTTCAATAAATTTGAGAGTTATTAAGATAGGACGTTTTTTAATCACTCTTTGAGTCATACTAATAGTTTTCAAATTGTAAATTAAATGTTTCTAATTTGAACAAAGTAATATCTAAATAAAAATTTAAATCAAAAGTGTTTAATTTATAACAAGCAAGCTTACAAGCTTCTTACTGAAACAGAAAATTGATAGAAATATAAGCTTTTTGCAATTTCAATCACTAAATCAACAAAATTTTGAAGAAACTAAATAACGATAAATTTATTTAATATTTAGTTTTGGAAAGTGCTTTTTTAGCATGACGTATTTGCACATAAATAATTCGATGTACAGTAAACTGAATATTCAAATCCAACATAATCCTTATGTAAACGAAGACAGCGAAACGTCGCCAATTTCATATTTCTTATGTTTAGTGACTATGGCATTTAAAGTGGGAGCAGAGATGAACTTATGTCGTGAGTTACCATATATTATATTTAATTCATCCTCCTTTCTTCTTTAAGTATTGCTATTATTCTAACTTCAACGATGCTGCTGATGTTCCAGATGCTGGAATCCGCTTCATAGATACTCTTGACGTTTGTGTATTGGGAATTGTCGTAATAAATAAATAATAACAAATAAAATGAAATGAAATAACAATTAAATTTTAATACATAATAATATATATATTTAAATATAGATAGATTACTTGCTACATCGGCGAACCTTCCATTCTGAATGCAATGCATGCAAAACAAAACTCATGCAAATTTATTGCCATGTATTCATGAATTTTAGATTCTGCCGACACTTCAAATTGCTATTTCATTAAAAAAATTTAAAATTCTGGGTTGATTGAGCACAGTCTTCGGAATTGATAAAATTAAATTATTTTAAATACTTGCATCCACTTATAAATTTTGAATATGCCAATAAATATATACGTATAATATTTATATATTTTATCTTGAATGGTTAATTAATTTTTATAAGAAATTCTTTTAGATTTCAAATTAATCAGAAGTCTTAATTTTGGCGGGAAAGGGTTAAGTTGTAATACCTTAATAAAACTTGAGATATAAAAGCGTCCCACTGACTTCAATGTTTGACTAACGCAACATATGCAGTTGTTCTTCGCATTCACAGATATTAATTAAATTGTATTTAATTTTTAACTTCAAGTTTAACAGCTGTTTATTTATATGTCCAACCCTGATTCTTTTAGGTTAACTTTAATAAAACTGCGATTAAAATTAATTGTAAATGGTAGTAAAGAATAATTTAGTTATTTTAAAGCTGGAATTAATTCGACAAATTAATACCACAGATCAATATAATAGTAAAATTAATACATTTTGACAAATAATGCATAAGACAATTCATAAACCCCATAATAACTTACATAAATCATTAAACATATAGTATATGGGCACTGGGGCTCTTTGTTTTCAGCAAGTTGGGTTGACGTAGCTTAAGCGGTTTATAACTTCTAATTAATCTATGGGGCCTCATCACAAAGGTATACTCTTAAAAAGATTTAAGCCAAAAATAAACTTCAACACCCTGTACCAAATTACAGTTTGGTATAATAAATATTTGAAGCCATTTTGTGACTGACCAGCCGCTCGTTCGTCAGCTAGGAATACCCTTTACTGAACTCAGTCGTTGCGCGAGTTAAGGAACGTATTCCATTTGATATAAACAGAATGTATCAAAACTACATTAAAGAAAATGCATAAAAACAACCTTGAGTTGGAAGAACAAAAAAGCACTATCACTACAACAAACAATCCTGAACGCACACACATCAAAACAACCTTAAGTTTGAATACCACACAACCTTATCTTCGAACAAAGGAAATGTATTTAATAGCATTGCCAGAAGGAAGCGTTAATCCGGATTAACTGCATTAATCGGGATTAATTCAGGATTTAGTGAAGATAACTCCGTTGCTAACTCCAATTCAATCCTAAAATTTTAAGAGGGTTAGTTTAATATATTGTGATTGAAAAACAAGCAACACTGACAGCTGGTTTTCAAATTTTCAATAACAAAACAAGAATGCCGTCTGTGAAGACTATTCAGAGTATTAATAAAAAGTACACATTCCGGTGCAGCTGAAAAATATAATCTTTTTACTCGTTTTTACTTCATGTAAAAATTAATTCGAACACGTTCCGAAGTATAGGTGCGACGGAAGAAACTCAGTCCTATCATTTTCCGAACAAACCCTGAATGCAGTGAAAATCATCATTACCGGACACTCATCTTCGCAGTGTTTTTAACCGGCTAAGGGAGCTTATCCCTCATGACAAAAACATGTTTTTAGAATATATTCTTACAACCTCTTGCCTCCTTGCCTATTCGCTTGAACTCAGAACTATATTTCTACTGAACTATAGAATACATTCCAGGAGAAAATGAATGACAATACCCTATTAGTTTCGGTTGAGCTCCAGCGAACCAGCCGGCTCCTGCGTAAGTCAATTGGTATGTGAAATGATTGTCATACACCGATGCAAAAAATTTGTATTACGAATAAAGAGCCACTCAAACACTCCTCAGAATTAGCGATACGTTGTTTTTGTTGGATTATGAACTTGCGCGGCAACCACTTTGCACGGAGCTTTCGCCTCTTTAGGGCGTCCTACAAAATTCATAAGAAATAAGAAATTTTCCCAAAAATAATCAAACTTCAACTGTTCATATCTTTTAAAGGGTTGGGTTTACAAAAAAATCGTACGGATCTTTTTTGTAGAGCATTCAATTTCCTACAAAATCTAAGAAACAAGATAATTTTTCAAGTAGTTAGAAGCGAGATATAAAGTTTTCTATATAATAATAAGAAAAAATATAAAATTGCAAATAGAGAGAGAGGCTTCCTTAGAGGTGTCTAGGAACCTATTTTTCAGAGTACCAAACGAAAAAAAATTTTTTTTAATCACCCTAATACATATGTATTATTTAAAATATATTCTTACACATTCATTAACACTAAGTAACTTAGCCAAGTCTGATAGAGTCAATATTTACTACGACACTACATACATATACATATGTGCTATACATATAGTATGCATTGAAACGCAGGCACTAAACCAAAGTACTTCAATTCAAGTATTTTATATCATTCTAATAATAATAATTAAAGAAAAACGCATTAATAATTGCCAGGACCAAAGCTTGGAAATACCTTAAGGTGCAAAACGTCAACCAGAGGTTCGGAATCGAAGCAATTACATATCCATATACATATGTATATAAATGATACACTGACCGCCATATTTCACAATTATAGTATATCTAATATTAGACGTTCAATTAATTTTGACGAAAGTTTGAAAATTTAATATTAAGTATATAGGAGATAGTATTGAACCGATTTTGTATATTTTTTTCTTTGCCAATACTACATGCAGTTGAAGGGCCACAGACTAACAAAATGCACTCAAGGTTTCATCATTTCATCCCCTTTCTACCACAATGACCAATCATTTGTAGTAAAGTCAGCCGGGCGTTCGAAAATCAAGATATTAGTTATATGAGCTGTATGCGGTATAAAGTCATCTGGAAGTTCGAAAATCTTAGGTGTGGTATATGAGGGCTAAAGGAGGTATGGATTCGACTCAACCCACTTTTGACACATGGACAAGCTATTATCAGGAAAGAATTTCCGGTGAAATTCGATTATCATATCTCATATTTTCAAATACAGGTACGCACATTCGGTACCTAGGGGTTTGAACAGTTTTGGTTCGATTTGGGAAATTTTTGGTCATAAGGCATACATTACAGGCACTATACGTGCGAAGTCTTATCTCGTTATATTAATTGCTTCTTGATTTGTGTACTGGAAGTGAAAGAATCAAGTGGAATTTAAAATTGTGCTGCATGGGAAGTAGACGTGGTTGCTGTTCGATTTCGAACTATGAGTCTGAGAAAAATGTCACGTACCTAATTTTGTTGAAATCGGTAGAGCGGCTATGTGATTTCACCTAAAAGTTGAGTGTGCCACGCCCATTGTCCAATTTTAACCCCGGCTCTTATAAAGCTGTCTAATACCATATCTGTGGTAAAATTTAATATCTCTGGAGATTTGGGTAATTGATTTTTCGAGCTTGTAGTATTTTTAACAGTACCGTTAAATGGGGAGTGAGCGGAGTTATGATTATGAATATGAATTCATTAATTTTCACACCTTCGGTGGGGCTTTATTATAGGATTTTTTAAAGTCAATTTGGTTACTTTTGTTTGACCGGTTTAAGAGGTATGTATGTAAATATATTAAACCAATTAGGAAATGTGACCACGACCACTCTTTCACTGGTGCCCCTTTCTACCGCAATCCTTAGTGTGCTTAGTGCTTAGTTATGACATTATAGACGGGTGATGATATCTCATATATTACTCAAGTTACACCTTGCACGGACGGAAGGCGAACGGACAGACAGTCAGCTGATGATGATCCTGATGATTTATATATAGTATATAGCCCTATATCTACTCTATTAGTTTTAGGTGATACATAATATGCAACCGTTAGGTGAACAAAACTATTATACAGGTACTCTGTAGCAATATGTTGCAAGAGTATAAAAAGTATTTTCATTTCTACTCCCGCATTTATATTTGTGTGCAATGCAGTCATACATATACAAACTGACACAATTACGTTATAAACGGATCAGGATTGGGGTGCTCGCGTGTCATTAACTTTAACTTGACTAATTTATACGGCTGACTAACACGTATTTATGTTAGTATATAGTATTGTATGTACATGTACATCTCCATATATATCTGTATGTGCATTGGAGTACATTAGCTTTTTTGCTGAAATTCGATATATAATTATTCACCTACCTCAGCATAGAAAAGGTGGTTTCCGTCTATGATTTCATATATACCTTATGCGTGTACATGTGTATAGGCATTTCCACAGCCAACGCAACGGATGTCGAAGTTTGACGTCAAGTTCAAGGAAATATTGTTTGGCCAAGGTTATGAGTCAAGTTCATGCCTAAAATCTTAACCCAATTAAGTAAAGTTAACTTACTCTTACTTCCGAAACACATCACACACACATATATAATATTTACATATCTATAAGTATCTGGCTTGATTTTGCAGAATTGGTAGTGCAGATACTTTGGAAATAGTGGCCTCGAAATCCACTGGCAGTGAACCGTCGACACCGGAGGACAACATCAATGTTGTGGTGAGGGTACGACCGCTTAATGAGAAGGAAAAACGTGATAGATACGGCATGATTCTTCAGTTCCCTGGAAATGGACAAATTATTGTGAGAGCTAATTACGCATATATATTTATTTAATTGCATAAATTAAAACCAATATATGTATATATTAAGAAGAAGCTAACTTTCAAACAATTATAAAACATATGCTTGTTTAAATATACCATATTTACAGATCGAAAGCAGTGAGAGAAATAACAAACGATCACGAAATCAAGAGAACGTTCATGTATTTACATATAACGTTGTATTTGAACCCGGAGCCACTCAGGAGGATATTTTGGATTATTCAGGTATCAAACGCATCATTGACATGGCAATCGAAGGTTTTAGCTGTACTGCGTTTTGTTATGGACAAACTGGATCGGGAAAAACTCATACGTTGACTGGTCCACCTGATTTGGTAAGAAAATTTGAGCTATAACTGTAAATAAATATCTACATATATAGGTATAAATTTATTTAACAATTGTAGATATGAGAACAACCTAAAATCGGCTTAAATGATTTCGAACAAATTTCAGAAAATGTTTAGAGAGTGTACTGTACAGACGTTAAACGATCACTATTGATACTGCTAACTTAATTTTCCAGTGGCCCCAATTTTACAACTTAAGCAACAGTTTTGGGAAACTAAACACCTTAGTCAGATCTTAAAAATTTAATCATCTGGGTCTCTATACAATGCTAAAATGTGTGTTGTCCGGCAGCTGTGCAAAATACGAAACTCTTACTTATTACAGTAAAAAGACTGCCTATTGCTATCTCTTGAAAAACACCCAAGCAATTTACACACTGACGGCGTCCTCCGTTAATGGAAGTCATAGAACTTACATATGTATTGCGTAAGAAGATATCCAGATAAGCAAAGTAACAAACACAAATGTGTTCAGCATGCATTTCTATGTATTTCTGTTCCAACTAACATTTCAAACACTCCTTTCCCAATATTTCTATTGATACCTTTTTTCAAGACGTGCCATAAAATGTAGTCTATGGAAATCCTTAATAGAACTTCCTCCAGACAGGGGTTAGATATTCTCTACAAGAACAACAGCGAGTGCCGAAGAAATCTATTCGGTGTCTGATGAGTAGAACCGAAGGTATGATCAAGTTTTTATACCCTGAGCAGGGTATATTAAGTTTGTCACGAAATTTCTAATACGCAGAAGGAAGGGTCGGAGACCCTATAAAGTATATATATAAATGATCAGTATGTCGAGCTGAGTCGATTTAGCCATGTCCATCTGTCTGTCTGTCTGTATATATACCGAACTAGTCCCTCAGTTTTTAAGATATCGTTTTGAAATTTTGCAAACGTCATTTTCTCTTCAAGAAGCTGCTCAATTGTCGGAACTGCTGATATCGGACCAGTATAACATATAGCTGCCATACTAACTAAACGATCGGAATCAAGTTCTTGTATGGGATATTTCTAAGGCAGCAATGTAATCTCCGAAGAAATTGTTCAGATCGGATTACTATAACATATCTGCCATACAAACCGAACGATCGTAATGAAGGGCTTGTATGGAAAACTTTCGCATTTGACGTGGTATCTTCACGAAATTTAACATGGATTACTCCGAAAAAATTGTTCAAATCGGATTACTATAGCATATAGCTTCCGTATAAACTGAACACATATTTACTAAAAGAAATGCACCTGTGAAGGGTATATTATCTTCGGCAGCCGAAGTTAACGTTTTTCTTGTTTTGTCTAAATACGGAAACAACAAAAACCAAAAACTAAAAATTAAGTAGTTTTTATGTGTATGTACATGAAATGAATCTGCTCGAAGATGGCGTGGTGGTGATAGATTTACAAATTAATGTGTTGTTTTCAATATTAATCATTAAGTGAGTAAATTAACAATAGCCGTGTTTTATTTGGCCATCACAAGCTAATAGCTAAATCATGGACAAATAAAACGCATCTAGCTTATTTCATATATTAACTTCAACATGAAGTGTGTTGGCAATGCGGGCGGGTATAGTCAGGTGGTATTCAATTTGTTTCTAAATGTCTGATGTGGAGAAAAGGCTTTTTTGAATTCTTTAATTCGTAAACGGGATATTAGATTACTATATAAATATATTTATTTATTTTGTTCTTTCGAAGATATTAATACGAAAAAATTATAACAAATGTTCATATTTTTATTAGTTATAACTTGAATAAAAAATAAAATTTTGGTTTGTTTACATTTTCATCTGTCAAAATGAACTTTTCCGTTATTGCTAACTACTTTTTTTTGCAAAATTCAAAGCTATTGTGAATGAAAAAAGTGATGAACTGGCAATGGCCTAGTTAAATATACAAGCTATGATAGCTTATGAACAGACAACATAATTATGTTGGCTAAGTCTTCTATACAAAATATGCTAATAGCTTAATCTGCTGGTCAAATAAAACACGCCTAATAGTAAAATTTCATAACAGTTGTTTCCATTGCATGCAAAAATATAAATTTTTCAATTTATTTAGATTAATTAGTATATTATTACAATAAATGACATAACTTTTAGTGCAGCAGAGACTCTTTTTGAAATATTGAGCCTTTTTGAATCACTTCTTTTCACTTTTCAACAAAAAGTGATTTTTACAGTTATTATAAAATGTTGCCCTCGTGAATAAGTATATCAATTGCCTTTTTTTATTTGAAACATATGTTAATATTCTAATAAAGAAGAATCATAATTAAGGTGTTTGTTGTTGTTACAGTTTCAGGGCAAACCAAATCTAAACGATCCCCGACATGGTCTTATCTTCCGGTCGTTTTTATACCTCTTCCAGTTGATTAAAAATCGAAAGGACGTAAATTATGTATTGAAAGCATCTTTTCTTGAAATCTACAATGAACGAGTAAGTGCTCCTTAATCTTAATTATAAACAATATTATAATATATTTATGTATACTTAAAGTATATCTCATCAATTTTTTATACATTAGTGATAAATGTATAATAAGAAGTTCTACATATATATATGGTATTCGTTTTCTATAATATATATTGGAGGGTTCGAATTTCCACACATGAGTTTTAAAGAAATTTTTATTGATACACTCGTGTATGCTTTAAAATATTTTTCACTTGCTCAAAATTTTATTCTTTAATGGTACGAAGAAAATTTTATTGCTTACTAATAGACAAAAGTAAATAAACCAAACACTATTTGTCCTGTAAAGAAATTCGGTTTTGTGATAAATAAATTGTTAATGGTAGCAGCATTGTTTAGTTTCGAGCGATGTTTATTAAAATTAGTGTGTACTACACTATTATGAATAAGTATAATAACCTGGATATAATATCTCCTGGTAAACCGACATACTGGACCAGTGAAAGATAAAAAATACCAGACGTAATAGATTTTTTTTGTAGTAGTCAAAAATATAGATAGATCGCTTATGACAACTGATACATGTACAGACTTATCACCTGATCATTCTTCTGTACTGATATAGTATACGAACAGCCCATGATATTTGAGCCAAAAGTTTCTGTAACATCTCTTAAAACTAACTGGTTAAAGTATAGAAAATATATCAGCAGCCACATCAATATTGACTGCAAAATAAATACTAAACGGCAGTTAAGTCGCTCACCTTCAACTCTGATTCAACTGAAATCTGCTGTACGTAAGTTAAAAAAAGGCACTTAAACGCGAGGAAGAAGACACCACTTAAATTTATATATGTAAAGAAACTGTGCAACAATTTTAGCGAGCCAAAATTTCCTTTGGGAAGCCCAAAAGACTTTCGAGCCACCAGTAGATTATAATATGCCTCTAATACAGTTGCATGGTAATTGGGCGCATAGTGATGAGGAAATGGAAAATTGCTTTGCAAATCATATAGAAAAGGTATTTCAACCTTATTGCCCAAACAACAACTTTAAGTTGCCAACTTTGGCCAATAACGGTAACGAGTCGCTCGTGTCCATTATACTTACTTTTACTTCTGAAGTTCGAAAGAGGCATCAGGACACTAAATATTGCTATAACGGTGCTCTCTTTGCTCTTTAATGCAATTCTTGGTTTCGGATACTATAGCCAATTGTGTGGAAAAGTCGCAGATTATCATGATAGATAAACCTGGAAAATCCTTAACAAAGCCTTCCTACAGACATAAGTCTCACCTTGTATTTTTAAAATATTTGAAAGTGTTACTATCAAAGATTACTCCTTTCCTATGCGAAAATAATATAATATCAACGTACCATACCAAACATAGCAATGAAGAGAAACAGGAAATTTAGCGCTAAGTAGGAGACTTCATATCAGAATAACAAGTAATAAGGTCTGATGTACCTCAGGATAGTGGCCTAGGCCCAACTCTGTACATAATATATAATCATATATTCCAACAGCTATTGACATCCACTTTAGAGGATGACACAGCTCTAGTAAGCCGTAACAAATGATCATCAGAGCATCAAGAGTATTACAGCAGCACTTAACTTTTGTCGAAGAATGGCTAGCTAACTGTCGTGTAAATATTAATGAGCAAAAATGCAAACATGTTACATTCTCGCTAAGACTAGAAAAATATTCATTTTGCCTTGCAAAATATGTTCCCTTGATGTAAATAATAATATAAAAAGTTATAGTTGAAGCGCCGAATTTTATATAGTTATGTACATATGAATTTTCGTTTAAAAATAAATGGACGACACAGAAAAAATGTTAACTTTTGTTGTGCCAAAAGGTTCCTTAGATGAAATTTATCCAATCGTTCAGTTTTTATGGAAGCAAAATGCTATGGTTATCCAATCCATGGAGATTACTGTTGTCTTGGGCAATAATTTATTCATGCAGATATCACTTCAAATGAAGTACAGGCACTTGATTCCGATCGTTAAGTTTGTATGACAGCTATGTATATGCTATAGTGATCTGATTTGAACAATTATTTCGGAGATTGTATTATTGCCTTAGGTTATATGTAATACTAAATTGCATGTCTCGTGAAATGAAAAAAGTTTACCATGCAAGCACTTGACTACGACTGTTCAGTTTGTATGTGATACGATTTGAACAATTTCTTCGAAAATTTGTAAGAAAATTAATAGCTATAGTGGTCTGAGCAGCATCTTGGGAAGAAAAAGACATGTGCAAAGCTTGACATGCTGATCATTTATGTATATATTTTATAGGTCCCCGATGTTTCCTTCTGGGTGTTACAAATTTCGTAGCAAACTTAATGTACCCTATTCAGAGTATAAATAGATTTTTGCAATTCCAAATTCTAAAAGTCACTCATCATCCCCGTCTTGTTATATGGTGCATAGGCATGGACGATGACAACATCAAATAAGTCGAGGTTAGGAGTTTTCGAGAGATAGGTTCTGCGGAAGATTTATGTTCCTTTGCGTATTAGCAACGGCGAGTACCGCACTCGATGGAGCTGTAGGCACAATACGACGAGAAAACACTCGAGCTTTGAAATAGCACCTGCCGGTGGAAGCAGAGGAAGAGGAAGACATGGCTGCACTTGGTATCTAGAATTGGCGCCAATTTGCGAAAAGGAGAAACGCGCTGTTCTTAACTGGCCTATAAGCGGGTAAACGGTGTCTACGCCATTAAAGAAGAAGAAGATATAGCTTGACGACATCCTCCTTAGATAAAGATCTAATATAACTTGCGGAAGTCGTTCTAGCTGTTCCAGCAACCAAAGTATCAGTGGAATAGGCATTTAGTGCATTATTACTATTTTTTCTCAAAATTTCTGTATTTTTTGGATCTGCTTGGTAAAGCCTAACCAAGCTGAAGAATGTGGTTGAGCTTTTTCTGGTAGAACGTTGCTCTCTGGTAGGCTGGTAGATCACTTCTTTTTGATTGTGGGAATTTAAAAAGGCGTGAGCTAATGGGTTTGAATGTTCGTGAAGTTTAGAAATAAATCTCATTCTGCTGTCCTTTATCTCCTTCTTTATCATAGGAATATCAATATCTTTATGAATGCTTTCATTACGCATAAATCATAGTGAAACTGTGATTGTTCTAAGAATTTTAGAGTGGAACCTTTGTATTATATCAATGTTGGTTACACAGGTCGAACCCACAATTAAATGCCTTACATCTAAATCGGTGTTATTATTGAATTGTATGTTTGTTGTGTAGGATAAGTTTAGAATTTGTGTAAAAAGCCAATTTAAATATGCTGCTCTGAGCTTCATACAAGTTATTTCATTCGATATGTGTTTTCGCCACATGAGCCTTCGACCCAGGTGATAAGCTACTTGATTCGAGGTATTAGGACAATGTTTATTTTAATGGTCGACACATCTCTGGTCTTAGCGAGAATGTAACATGTTTGCATTTTTGCTCATTAATATTTATACGCCAGTTGGCTAGCCATTATTCGACAAAAGTTAAGTGCTGCTCTAACACGGCAACCATGGCGCCGAATAACCATCCTAATAGAATTAAAGTCAAGTGTTACTGTTATGGAAGAGGAAATTACTGAACTAAAAAAGGCTAGAGAAACGGATAAAGATGTATATGAAAATAAGTCAAAGACTGAATGATCTGGGTAAACGGGTCTCTACGCTAGAAAAAAACGGTTTTGAAATAGACATGCAAGGAGYAWTCAGAGAAGCKGAGGAACGGAAAAGTAAGGAATC
Organism: Bactrocera latifrons; assembly: GCF_001853355.1. Classification (NCBI taxonomy): domain Eukaryota; kingdom Metazoa; phylum Arthropoda; class Insecta; order Diptera; family Tephritidae; genus Bactrocera; species Bactrocera latifrons. Next base: position 89,270 of record NW_017537099.1, on the reverse strand, counting down.
CAGCATCATCGGGTACAACTTTAAAGAATCAGACAAGAATACTGGCGCGGAAAAACAGTTGGATGATAAAACAAAGTTCATTCAACTGCTACCGGATGATTGTGGTATTGAGATGGATGATATCAAAATCAATAGAATTGGTAAAGTAGCAAAGGACAAGATTCGTCCCGTGAAAATCGCCCTTCCGTCTAAAGAATGTGCTAGAAAGATATTGACAACGAAACTTAAAGATGAGTCGGTCAAGCTCAAACAGGATTTGACATTAGCCCAGAGAGAAAAGATAAAGAAATTGCACAGTGAGTTGAAAGTGAGAGAAGAGAAAGGAGAAAAAAATCTGGTCATTAGGTACAAATTTGAGGAGCCGTTTATCGATAAAAATGTAAATTTTCCGCCAAGAATCCTAATATCGGAGGAGAAATAACAAATATCACTATTGTTTATCAGAATGTCAGGGGTTTACGCTGAGTAAATTTTATACACTATCTGAGTCCGGAGGTTGTGTGTGTTACTGAATCATGGTTGAACGATAGTATAAAAGACGGGGAGGTTATAAACAATACGTATCAGTTATTTAGGAAAGACCGTGAGGACATTACGAAACGGCGTGGCGGAGGAGTGTTTATAGCAGTGAAACGAATATTTCAGGCTGGTTTATTAATATTGTTCACCAGGGCATTGAGCAGTTATTTGTAAAGATTAAACTTAAGAATGAGGATTTGATTGTAGGATGTGTTTACATTCCACCGAATGGAGACTGCAATGTGTATGCTAAGCACATACAAGACTCAGTAATTATAGTGAATAGATATCGTGGTTGTAAAATCCTGCTTCTTGGTGACTACAACCTTCCGGACACTAAATGGATCAGGACTGGAGGAGAAGAAGAATTAATTGGAGAATCAGAGCAGGCGGGTTCGGTGATTGAGGAGTATTCTCTACTGGGTTTGACTCAAAATAATAAGATCTGTAATTCTGTCGGTAAGTTTCTGGATTTATGCTTTACTAATTGTGATTTTTTTGCCAATAGAATAGCTCCTATGGTTCCAGAGGACAAGTACAATCCCACTATTGGGATTGAAGTTACACTACATGAGACTATCAGACAGAAAACGGTGGAATACTTGGACTTCAAAAAAGCCGATTACGGTGCTCTAAATAATTTTTTTCTTCAACTAACTGGATTCCTATGTACGAATTGAAGGATATTGATAGTATGGTAGAGCACTTTTACGGAATCATTTCTGAAGGGATTAATAAATATGTGCCGCACTCGGTAAGAAAGGATTACAATTATCCTTGCTGGTTTAGTAGACTTCTAATTCACAAGATTAAATTGAAAAGGACAGCGCATCACAGTTATAAGTGCTCTGGAAGTTACTTGGACTGTGAAATTTTTAGGAAACTGAGAAAAGAATGTAAAAAGTTATGTAGTATAAACTATATATTTCTGGAAATTTATATGAATGAAAAAAAGCACAGCCAAAGGAACACCGTCTAGTATGAAGTGGAATGACCTAAAGGCAGAAGGTGCTGATAGTGTATGTGACTTGTTTGCGGATTTCTTTAGCAGTATTTATTTGAAAGTGGACACATTACTACAAGAGGACATCACATACTCATTGGAGTGGCTGAAAAATTGTAATAGCAACTTGGAAGATCTTGAAATCACCTTTGATGAATTATTGAAAAGCTCTTGATCCTAGAAAAGGCCCAGGCCCAGATGGTATTTCGAACTTCTTTCTAAGAGAATGTGCTGTGGGTTTGAGTGAACCACTGAGCTGTCTGTTAGACAAATCATTAAAATTGGGAATTTTTTCCAATTGCTGGAAAGACGCATACATAATACCTATATTTAAGGCTGGAAGAAAGATTAACGTGAGTAACTACAGACAAGTCTGCATTCAATCCGCATTACCTAAGCTGTTTGAAAGTAGATATATGGTCAGATTGAAACATGGTTTAAGGATTCTCTGATCAGACAGCAACATGGATTCGTGAAGGCAAGATCAACCACCTCGAACCTCATGATGAATATATCTTACAGCATTGGTCTAAAAAACTTGAGGTCCATGCACTATATACGGCCTTTAGTAAAGCGTTTGATATGGTGAATCATGAAGTCCTGTTGCTAAAGCTGAAGAAATATGGTATCACGGGTTGTATATATGAGTTTTTTGAATCGTATTTGAGTGGAAGAAGACTCCGTGTAAAGATCAGTGACTCCATCTCTAGATTCAAGGTGACATCGGGTGTACCACAAGGGTCACACTTAGGGCCTCTACTGTTCTGTATCTTTGTTAATGATATTGGAGCGGAGTTTACATCTCGGTACTCACTCTTCGCTGATGATTCGAAAATCTATAGGTGCATTGAGAACATCGGTGATACGTATGCACTTCAAGAGGATATAAACAAGCTGGTGAGATGGTGTGAATTTAATAAATTGAAGCTTAACGTGGGAAAATGTGCAATCATTAAATATAGCCGTAAATCTGAAGTTAATCAACACCTTTATTATATGGGTAATGATAAAGTTAAACAAGTAGAGTCAATAAAAGATCTTGGAATACATATGGGCAGTAAACTCACATTTGTTGGTCACATAAATAATATTGTAGCCAAAGCCAATAAGATCCTAGGTAGCCTACTGAGAACAAGTAAAGTGTTGGGTATGGATGGGTAGTCTGGGACCCAATCTATAGTTATCAAATTGATAAATTGGAGTCAGTACAAAAAAAGTTTAACAAACATTTAAAATATCGTCAGAATATGAGTAAAGACTCAAGAGGTGCATTTGATGAACTAGAACCTAGTAATCCCACACTGACCAATAGAAGAAAATATTTAACTTTCCGCACCGGAGCTAATATCATTAATGGACATTGGGATGTTCCAGAGTTGGTGGAAATGTTTGAGTTCGTTAATTACAAAGTAAACTTGCGGAAGTCAAGAGTTATTGAAGTACCAATAGTTAGATCGAGTTACAACACTCGTGCACCGACCTATAGGATTACGAATGTAATTAATAAGTATGCTGACCGTACGGATGTTTTCGACATGTCTGCAGAAAAAATTAAAAGTGACGCTAAACGTTTAATTCTTACCTGATATTCTGATAAATAAATAAATAATGAAGTGATATTGCTTAAGGTTTGCTGATTCTGATCTTAACTAACATTTGTTATTATTTTCTTTTCTTCAAAGTATTGTTATTCTTCGAAAATTTCTTTCTTAATACTCAACATGTAAAATAAAAAAAATCTATGTATAATTGCCGAGTGCGTTAATAAACAAATAAATAAAATCTCTTGATGCTCTGATGGTAATTTGTTACAGCTTACAGCTCTACTGTGTCATCCTCGAAAGTGTACAGAATTGGGCCTAGGACACTATCCTGAGGTACACCAGCCCTTATTACTTGTTCTTCTGATATGAAGTAAGCTACTTTAACTCTAAACTTCCTGTTTCTTAAATATGACATCAAAGTTTTTTGCAATTCTTTCTTATCTATTGTAAGTCGCGCCATATACTTTCTGCACCATATATCCCATCATCATATATTTTTTCATTAATTTCACTTTCAAATAAGGGTTTCACAATTTCGTCTCTCAACTTATCAAGATTTAGCTTAATTTTAGGCTTACTTTTTATATCCTGAACAGGGTATATTAAGTTTGTCACGAAGTTTGTAACACCCAGAAGGATAAAGTATATATATAAATGATCAGTATGTCGAGCTGAGTCGATTTAGCCATGTCCGTCTGTCTGTCTGTATATATACGAACTAGTCCCTCGGTTTTTAAGATATCGTTTTGAAGTTCCGCAAACGTCATTTTCTCTTCAGCTTCCATACAAACTGAACGATCGGAATCAAGTTCTTGTATGGAAAACATTCACATTTGACAAGATATATTCACGAAATTTGGTATAAATTATTTTCTAAGGCAACAATGTAGTCTCCGAAGAAATTATTCAGATCGGTTAACTATATCATATAGCTGTCATATAAACTGAATGATCGGAATCAAGTTTTTGTATTCAAAACATTCACATTTAACAAGATATATTCACGAAATTTTGTATAGATTATTTTCTAAAGCAACAATGTAATATCCGAATAAATTGTTTAGATCGGTGTTTCTTGGATTTAATTTCTCTATGTATTTTGCGGGTATACTTACTTTACCTTTAGTTATGTATCCCTTTTTGTTTTTATTTGAAGTAAAAATTGGCAATTTTTCAGAACTAAAAAACTCATATTTTTGTTTGCGGGTAAAATCCAACTTTATAATATAATAATATAATGTAATATAATACAATAATAATGGTTCAAAATCTTTACACTATTCACGTTTTTTATTAAATTATTCACTGTTGCTGCCACTTCACAACCACACACGACCGAAGGGATCTTCCAAACTTAGAACACGACTTCGACGGAAGATTCAAGAGCTGACGAGACGCATGTATCGTTTACGGGTGTAGAAATCGAATAGGGCCACCCCGATCTAACCAATCCTTTTTGATCGGTTAGGTGGTGAAAGCGATAACGTATGGTGTGTGTAGTGTGGTTGGTTTATTGCGTGGGGTTGCGTGTATGATAATTTAGGTTGTGTGCTGACTGTTGTGTTGTGTGATGAGTGTGAGTTGTATGATGAATGTTGTGTTGTGTGCTTAATGTGGTGGGTCGTGATGAATTTTGTGTTGAGGGGCGAAATGCCATGAAGTCGCATAAACAATCGGATTACTATAGTTTATAGGAAACTTCCTCATTTGACGATATATCTTCACGAAATTGGGTATGAATTATTGAAATAATGAGAAATAATGTAATATCAGAAGAAATTGTTCAGATCGGCTCACTATAACATATAGCTGCCATACAAGCCGAATGATCGGAATCAAGGGCTTGTATGGAAAAGTTTCGCATTTTACGTCGTATCGTCACGAATTTGGGAATGGATTACTGCTTAAGGTAACAATATAATCTCTAAAAAAAATTTTCAGAACGGATTACAATAGCATATAGCTTCCATACAAACTGAACATATAGTTACTAACAGAAATGCACCTGTGAAGGGTATTTACCTTCGGTGCAACCGAAGTTAACGTTTTTTCTTGTTTTAATTACGTCTAGCTTAATATGTAATTTTGCCAGTAGCAAGTTGTGATTCGAAGGTACATCCACTCCTGGATATGAATTGACCTTTTTTTTTTTGAGGAACAGAAGCGAATATTTATCAAAATCTATTTGATTTCTGAAGATGTTATCAGAGGCGTCCGATGGAGATCTCCATGTATAAAGTCTTTTGCGAGGCAGGCTAAATAATGTGTTCGAAATTATAAGTTTGTGTTCTTGCCAGAATTGAAGTGTTCCAGTCCTCAACTTCACATCAAAATTTTTTCAAAAGCAACCTAAGCACATAATGGATAGCTCCGAATGTTTCTTTAGTAAATATAAAAAGTAAATAATGTAAATCGGTTTAAAATACTACTAACTACCTACCTGAAAACTCCCGATGTTAGACAGTGTGACATCCGCAACATCGTCTGCGTAAGAAGTACTAACTTAATGTAAGTAGTATAATAATGTAGGAAGCTAAAAATAAGAAGCCTTATTACCGTAGCACATTTTGTAAACTACGTTCTTTGTTTTTTCCTCTCTGACCAACACATGGAGAATCTGTGGACTTGAAACACGTGAGCACGTCAACAACTCTTTTCTAAATTAATGCCGGCTWCTTTTAATGTTTGCCCCTGAGCGTTATTTATCGTCATAGCKAATGCGATTTTCAGCGGAAACTGTAATCTCTTAAACTGGAATGGCAAATCTGTCAGAATTATGGGTATACGGGGGATTAAACCATTCTCTCCTTTTGCCATTCCAGTCATAAYGAYTGCTTTTACAATATTGCGACCGAGATGTGTTACTTGCAACCGTGTGGCATTACACTGTCTTGGTGCATTTTGAATTTCGCMTCAAAAGGACAGGAACGCCTACTTTCAGCCTCAGTTTGTGTGATGGTACTCCCGACAGTTCTAAAGAATTAAGAATTCTACTTGTTCAGACCACGCGAGACATAATTTGCTCGTTTATCTGTCCCACCTTTTCATTCGTCGGCACTAAAATTGCTCTTTCACATAACCATTCTCTATTCCTCATATTAGTTAGCAGTTCGCTATAGACGAAGTTATTTAGATCGTCCGGATTATGCACAACATTGCAGAACTCACGATCCAATGTGCCATACGATCTTCTCCAACTTTAAGAAGAGCAGCAGCATATTGTCCAGATTGTACATCATTGTGTAGTTGCACTCCCATATTTGTAGACAGACTAAACGTTTTTACGTGCACCCATAACGTTGACRCTTTTAWACACGCATTTRTTTCATCTGCAAGGGTGCCTTTAGTGATAACCGGCAAAGTCTGTTTAAAATCGCCCGCTAAAWGTACCACCATSCCCCCATGATATTTGGATTACTCTTGATGTCTTTCAAAGTCTGATCTAGAGCTTCAATTGCTCTTTTATGGAACATGGTACACTCATCCCAAACTAATAATTTTTATTGCTGCAACGTACGTCCACGCTCTCTGTTTTTAACTTTTGTTTTGGGTTCAAACGTTGAACAGACTCTGTTAATTGTTGTTGTARGGAAGCAGTATCGTAATCTAGTTCCCGTATTAAATCGCTACTGATKTCCTCGGTTCTCTGTGGTCTGTTCATTCCATAATCTGATAAATCCTTTCCACAAATTGTTTTAACCTGGTCTTCAATTTTTATCAGATCCTCATTGTRAATTAAATCACTGTACGTGATATTGGAATTTTGCTCTTGTAATGTAATGTGTGCAATATATCGTCCATCATATCATTTTTGTATTTATCCCACCACATTTGAAAGACCACAYGTCGCTAATAATACAGCTATAAAATAGCTCTCTCATCTTGCCTGCTGATATACATTGAGGARCTTCTTCCAGTGTCACATCGCAATGGTTATCATTCTCCAATAATCCTCTTGCCTCACATGCCTCTCAAAATGTTGAATAATCTTGTGTGTTGTATTTTTTTGGATCATTGACAAAACATTCCATGTTACTAACATGAACTGTATAAACTCGTCCTAAAGCATCTTCCGATTTGACGTCAGGCCAATCCTGGACAGAAGTATCTTGAAAGCGGCGCCTCCAAGTTTTCCTACTTGCATCCAAAGTATAATACCTCGCCACCTCGACATAAAGCAGATTTTTTGCAAACTCATCTCTGATACAAAGATCAAAAAAGCAGTGAGAGTGGTTTTTGGTGGAATAGTTATTCGTTCGTGGAACGTGTGTTCACTAAAATAAACGCGTTCACCATTTTCTAAATGCACGCTGAGATGTGTCACGGTGGGAGGGCTTTCGTGCAACGGAAATCCTAACAGACGCCACACGGCTTCGTTGCTGCTGACATACCGACCAGACTGTTAAGTTTGTACCTCATCTATGGGATTCGCAAGATCAGTATTTCTAAAATTGAAAATAGCTTGATCACTACCCTTGTTTATACATTTGCAGATATATTTGATGGCGCGTACTGAACCGCATGCCTCAACATTTATGTGGGCGTTAAAAATTTTTGATAAAATTGGTGAATAGACTACCCAACTATTATCAACCGTAAAGTAGCTACCATGTCGGAGCTTCACGGTTGCTGTTCGACCTCCGTCTGCTGGTGCTCTTCTACGATGCTGCGGGTATCCGTAGTCGTTGTGAAAGGTCTCTTTCACTAACTTCAGAGGACATTTTTTTGTGCATTTTCCGTCTTTCATGCAGGGGCACTGTGGATTTTCGGGTCCGCATGGACCGTGAAACATATTCTTTACAATAATGTCATGGAGAGTCTTGTCAATGTTAGAATCCGGTATTTCAGCGCTGATTATGTTATCTATTTGATCGGGTTGTAACTTATCTTTTAACCACAATAATATATGGACATGTGGCAGTCCACGTTTCTGCCATTACAACCATTAGTTTTTTAACTTTTAGTCTAAAAACTCTTGCGACTACATCATGTCTATTTATTGTGCTTTGTCCCGGAATCAACTCATTGACTATTTCGGGCCAGGCTGGGTTGCAAGTAAAGGTGACGAATAAGTCAGGGCGACCATGTGTACGCACATAAACAAACTGAGGAGTATATTCGTGTGAGGACCGCGGGCTATTTACAAATGAAGGCGATAAAATGACCACGCGACCTAAGTTATTTGGGCTTAAATTAGCGTCATTTGCCACAGCGTCGTGAAGATGGTTGTAATTCTCTGCTCTTAGTTTAGTTTGCTTTAATGATATGTACCGTAATCTCTCGCTTTCAACGTACATGTCAACGTCAAAACTGATTAGCTAGTTGCTTGAACCTTTGTAAATGTTGTAGGCGTAAAAATCCATGCATGAAACCTTTTTGTTATGCGTGGGAAGACCTGTCACAGGATTAATTTGAGGAACTTGAAAGTTGTATCCCTTTTTAACCTTTCTATCAGAACAGCACATACTTGGAGTTTCTTCTTTCCATTTCAGTGCTTCACAATATCTGCATTTTTTATCCATTCTCTCAATGTAACCAATCGGTGATTAACATAGTCGATCAAAGGGTCATACTCAAAAGCGGCACAATTAAATGCCTCCCACGTATCTATTGAAAACGTACGTCCTCTTTCTGCCTGCCGTTCAGCATTTAAAAGACATCGACTTTGTGAATCTTCGCCAGTCTCTGCCTCAATCAATTGCGCGTGATGTTTGGCATCTAAAAATCGACGTGTCTCAGAAGCTCTTTGAGATGCGTGGCGTTCAGCATCCAGGGTCTGACGGGCCTGAGTCTGCGTATACGTCTCAGAGGCTCTTTGAGATGCGTGGCGTTGAGTCTATGTAAAACTCTCGACATCCCTTTGAGATGTGTGGCGTTCAGCATCCGAGGCCCGACGGACGTGACTCTTCTCTAAGGTCTCAGAAGCTCTTTGAGGCGTATGACGCTGAGAATCTAACCTCTGACAATTTTTTATCAAAACTTCGATAAAGCAAACCCTTTTACTTAAAACCTAAATATCTAAATCAATCAATAACGTATTGAACCTAAACAACTATGCACCTGACAAACCTTTTATACCTAAAACCACATCCTGATGTGAGCTAAATAACACTTAACCTACACATGAATTGAGAATGAACAAATGAAAGCGACTACAAAAATATAGAGTAATACGTATCTGAGTAAACCTGGAGATATGAATGATTGGTTAAGCAAATACCTACATCTAACAGCAACCTTAACTACCTAATAATAAAAATGTAACTAAGTACTATCTATCTCCTAACTAAATTTCATCAAAATCCGTTCAGCTGTTTAGATGTGAAAGAGCAAAAGTCCCAACAAAACCGACTAAAAATCACAACTCAATTTAGTTATCTGCCTACTGCTTACCCCCTAAGAACGATGGCGTGATTATTTATAGCCTATGACCATTTCTAGGTTATCATCTATCACCATACCAAATTTCATCAAAATCTGTAGCCGTTTAGGCGCGAAAAAGTAACAGACARACAGAGTTACTTTCGCATTTATAATATTTATATGGATTGTTACAAGAATAGTTCTCTCATTTTAAACACTTTACTGAAAGCAGTGACAAATAGTTTAAAATTTTGATTTAAAAAATATTCATTGGGCTGAACGTACATTTAACTTCTGCATTTTAGTTGGTAGTGCTAAGAGCTGAATGGCAAAATTTGTTGAATTTTCAAAAGAATTCCGACCAACTTAGATTTTATTAACACAATTTCAGTTCAGAATTATGAAGTAGAGTCAGGATAATGTCATTGAAGTAACAACATTTCTCCAGCTACAGCAAATATGCACCGGAAGCTCATACGCTTCCACAAAGATGGTTTTTACCTTATTAAACATTATTAATACAGGAACTCCCTTTTTTTAAGAGATATTTATAGTACTGCCATGTATACACACATATGGACACACAAATGGCACAAAATTTGATTTCGTTTATACGCTTAAATTTGTATACCCTTGAAACCAGTTGCTACAAAATATTATAGTTTTGTTCCCCTAACGGTTGTACATATCACCTAAAGCTAATCGAGATAGATATATGGTTATATAAATATTTTTTTTTTTATTTTTTTTTATTAAAGCTTACATAATAAACAAATTAATAAGATACATATTAATATATAAATATAAATGATCAGGGTGATGAGGAAAGTTGAAATGTGGTTGACTGTCTGTCCGTCCGTCCGTCCGCCCATGCAAGCTGTAAATTAAGTAAAAATTAAGATATCTCGACGAAATTTGGTACATGGGGGACCCATTGGTACAAAAAAATAACGGGTTTGTAGATGGGCGTAATCGGACTACTGCCACGCCCACAATTCGCCATTAACTGAAAGCATATAAAGTGCCATAACTAAGCCCTAAATTAAGATACAAAACTCTAATTTGGCACATTGGGTCGCAGTAGCAAGGCACCTAGGGCACCTATTGGAAAAAAATTTTGAGAAAGTGAAATGAATGTAAAAAATTTGCATTATGTAGTAAATGTCACAGATTATTTTGCAGAATTAGCAGTGGTAGAAATATTGGAAAGAGATCTGGAAAATATGCGATTATAAAAAAATCACGCGTAATTTGGCAAATGTATGAAAAATTACAAAAATCAACGCAATTAAGTCATGTATGGCGAATCCTGGTCAATGGCAGCATTCGGAAGCCAATGCCACGCAAAACGGTTGACAGTATGGATGTTGCTATAGTCAGAATGGTCAAAAGTTTAAATCATCGCGGCAGGTAGTAGTCGATATTAGTCAATCATTGGGCTTAAAAATATCTTGCAGACTTGTTAAGAGAGGGTTAAATCAGGATATAGCTTTGACTTTGTTACAAAAAAAATACCCGGAAATTGTAAATGAAACACAAAATATTTAATTATTCATCAACATTTATTTTGTCGCTTTCAAAGTAATTCCCTCTGGATATAATTTATGCCCACTATTTTTCGGAACACTTTTCATAAGCACTTTTTGGGATGGCATACAGCTGTTTCAGCGTATTTAGTTTTATCTCGTCGATAGACTGAAAGCGACTTCCACGGAGAAGTTATTTCAGAAAAAATACACGGAGCCAAATTTGGTGTATACAGTGGTTGATCGATGGTATTCAGTACATTTTTGGCTTTAAATTCGGTTACAATGTAGAGCTATCTTGCCATCTCTTTTCTAACACCATAACTTTCACTTTTTGAATATTTTTAACGATCTCCCGGCTCTTTTAGTGAGGTGTACCGATTTATGCAGCTGCCATGGATAAAGATCCATGGATGCCCAACTTATTTCAGTATGAGAGCACCTCAAAATTAGTGTTATTATAACATTTTCCATTATAGCCAGATCAGAAATAAATAATAATTTTTCGGCATTTAAATTAAAACACCAAACTTTATTACGATTAAAAATTATTATATAGAGGTCGTTTAATATATGGAGAAACAATTTAAATATATTTATGTAGGAATTCTCACCTGGTCAGCTCCTTTTCCAGTAATAAAACCAGTGTTAGGTTTTATAAAATTATTTATTTAGAATTAAGTAGTAAAAATAGTTTAAAAGTAACTTCTTTACAATCTTAAGGTTTTAGGTCTTCTTTTCACTGCGGTATAACTCGTATTCCTCGTTCGTCTTTTCTTCCAAAAATGTCCGAGCCGTCGTTTTTCGTTTTTCGTGTTTCGTTAAGTCATTGTTTTCTCGTCAAGTTTAAAGTGAGTGTCTTCGTCAGTTGTTCGTTACCCTACAACTAGCACTACATCAGGACACTACGGCCGTCCTGATCTCATTCGCCTCCGAATGAGTTGGTCCATCGTTTCACATATTCTTACACTGTAGATGTCTTTCCCATCTCTTCATGGTCTCCTACTTTTTCGACCTCATACCGCCCATGGTTGAATTTCTTCACAACTCTATATGGACCCAAGAATTTCGGTTTCAATTTTAGTCCACTCCCGAATTGCGTTCTTTTAATCGCCACTAGATCGTTCGGTCATAACCCATTCATTTCTACGCCGCAGATTGTACGACCTGCGATTCTGCTGCTGAATTTGCGAAATATTTTCCATAGCTTGCTTCCTTACTAATTCGCGATCTTCGTTCAACTCATCTACTGCTTCAACATCTAAGAGTTCTTGTAGCTCTGGCATATTGGCCATACGCATGTCAAGTCCAGTTAATATCTTGAATGGTGACTGCTTTGTACTTCGCGGAGGTGTGTTGTTAATAAACTGTTGCACGCGATCTATGTGTTGATACCAATTTGTAGGTGTATCTGTGTACAACTTTGATAACATGGGAACCACTACCTTGTGCATCCTTTCTACTTGCCCATTTCCCCGCGGCACTCCTGTGGTTATAAGCAAATGCTGAATTTTCTTTCAAATTCGAGGTAAACGCAGTCCCCCTATCAGAAATGATGCGCTTTGAGTTACTTGCCGGTCGTAGTCAATATGGTAGGTTTCTAAAGGTTCGTCTTCTTTATTTATCGTATTTAGAAATCCCTCTTTTTTCCCACTCTTGGATTCGTTAACGATACATTCGATGCAACTTCGTACTATCTTGCATACTTTAGCTTGGCTTGAGGAATAAAAAACGTCTTTTCTAAAATATCCTGGGTTTTTCTTATCGAAAAATGTCCCTATCTGTGCGCCATTCTAATGATTTCATCCTCCATAAGAACTGGTACTACTATTAACTCCTTCTCAGAATTCTTAAAAACGATGCCATATTTAACATAAAAGTCTTTGAGTTGTGCCTTCTTGAGTTGATACTTTAATGAGTCTTCTAACATCAAACAATACACCCTACTCAGCGCGTCAACGTGTGGCATTCTAGTCCCTGCCCGGTGCTCGATTTCGTAATTGAAATCTTGGAGAAACAACGCCCATCTCGCGATTTTTGGGGGTATATCGCTTCTCCTAAGGGTCATTGTGAACGCGTTGCAGTCAGTAACGATCTTAAATTTTATTCCTAATAAGTATATCCTCCATTTTTTTAGGGCCTCGATGATAGCTAAAACCTCTAGCTCGTACGCTTTGTAATTTTCCTCCACCGGCTTTGTTTTCCGGCTCATATATTGCACCGGATGCAGTTGTTGGTCAGAGTCCGTTGTGGTTTAACGTGTGTTCCTGCCTGCGAAGGCCTAACCCCACGGTGCTTTCTATTGCTAGAAGCACATAGATCAAAATAATGCGTTGATCAGCGCCCCAAAGCATAAGTGCATGCACCTGCACCATACTCTAGAGAACCAAACCATGAGTGCCGCCACATACACTTATACTTCGGTTCCAATTGGTTTGGGTGGACAAGCACACCCTACCCACCTTGGTCGGGTACGAGGCCCATCGAAAACCTCTGCCGTACTCTGGGTCCGGCACCCGGCCGCATTTTTAAAAACATCCTTTTTACTTTTATTTTTAAAAACAACTTCCTCTTCTGTTAAAATAATATCAACATCCTTCAGAATAGCCGTTCCTATCATCCCTGCGAATTGAATATCATTTTCTTCGACTACATGAAAGGTCACATTTAGCAATAGTTTATCAACCTGCATCAAAGTTTCAAAGCTRCCTATGGTCTCAATGACATTAGCACAAGCACTATAAAGATTCCTTCGGTCATTAGTCAACTTATTTCCGGCCCCACTTAATAATAACGTATCGTATCGAATCAAATTTAGTGAACATCCTGAATCAATAAGTGCYTCAAATCTAAAATCGTTAATCATGACCGTCTTAAAATGTAACTCATCTCGAACGCTATTTATAAATGGTTGAAAAATATCGTCACTCAACATGTTGACCGTGCTCGGTTCTTTCTTTGGCTCATTCGTTTTTTTACCTTTACTCTTGCATTCGAAAGAGCGATGACCCAATTCGTTGCACTTAAAGCATTTGAACTGCTTCTGTGGACATTGCGCAGCTATATGCGTTTTATCTCCACACTTAAAACACCTTCTAACCGATTCCTCTTTTGGCTTTACCATTGATAAGTTACTCTCTTTCCTAGATTCATTTGTGCCTACTTTACCTACCCCTGCATTAGATTTTCATATCCTTTCATACACTTTTATCTGCTCTTTTATATCGTTTATATGTATTCTTTGCTTGATACAATAAAGACTTATTAAATCGTGAATCCGGAATCTTCTCAATAAAATAATCAATGACACTTGCCTCGTCTAGATTAATTTGTTTGCCTAGTGTGTAACAGTAAATGAACTAACACAATCACCTAAATCTTTAAGAGTAAATAGCTGTTGCCGCACAAAGGACTGGGAATACTGTGGAATGTTGCATTCTTGAACGTCATCGTATACCGACCGACTCAACTCATCATCGCTTGGCTCATTTCGCGACAGGCCATTTCTCCTGAAGTTCTCGTTTTTGTCCAGTAGTCGAAATATCAATTTCTCTCAACTGTCAAAGTCATTAAAGTGTTTAAGTCCATCCTACCACCTAATATTTAGACCTTGTTGTAACAAGTATAAAAATACAGATGCTTATAAACTAAAAAAAAAAGTTTATCAAAAGTTGCTTAGAATATGTGCATGCGTATACATAAATACGTATATACATAGCTTAAAATACTGCTGGCGATCACTTATATTACTCGTAGTTTGAATTTAATAAATKAAGTGTTTATTATTTTCTATATTTCTGTCTTTTTACTGCATTRTCTATAGCATAGATATTATTCTCACTGTTTACGTTCTTTAATTGCTTCTTTTCTTTCAGTTTGACTGAATCTAATAAGAACTTATTTCTATTTCCACGAAAAGTTAGTTTGCCACTTCTTACTCTTCTCTTCCTTTCGACTTTAATATCAACCTTCTTTAATAATGCACGACGATGACAATGACGATTTTCTTGCAAGTGTAGTAGGCCATATATGCTTTTTTTTCCTTTCTCTATATTTTTTTTCCAGGACAGTTTGGTGTCATACTCTACCTCCACGTATTTAGTTGTGGAAGAGAGTGTTGTACCATTTAGTACGGGAAGTTGAAACTGGGGAATTTTGGTTTTGCTTGTGAGCATCAGTAGCATCAGTTCTGTTTTATTACGGTTAACACCTAATCCATTGTTGTTAGCCAATAGGTTTACCAGCGTAGTGTTATTTTTATAATTTGTTTGTCTGATTACCAACAACACTATCTATATCGTGTACATATGCTTTTGCTTTCACCTCATCCACAGTATGTTGGAGTAGTATTTCGTATTTCGACTCACATAACTTGTTTGTGTTGCAGCGCCGTTTGATGCTATAATCTTCTTATCCTTAAGCTTCGATTGTATCCATCTACACACCGTGTCGTCTACACCGCCATGTGTTAGAGAATTAATGATCGTGCTTACTTCTATATTATTAAATTCTCCCTTTTATATCAGGAAATGCAACCATGGTGTATGGTTTGTGATATAGTAATTTTTCAATTACACTTATCACATTGTGAAGGGCAGTTTCGGTTGATCGGCCCTTTATGTATGCAAGTTGGGATGGCGGATACGTGGTATTCTTATATGTAAGCCCATTAGCCTTTCAGTATCTTCAGCATAAAGGATATGAGGCTTATAGGACTAAGCTCCTTAACATTATCGTGTGTTCTTCTGCCTAGTTCTGGTAGGAACACCACTTTAATTCTTTTCCAACTTTTTGTGATATAATACAGTTGAATGATCGCTTTGTATATATTTTCAAGCCTTTGAGCTATTGGTTCTTCCAGCTTCTGGTTCTGGTTGAACCCTCCTTATAGGGGTTTGCTGACTCCCATCGAAATGCGTTTTGATAAGTACCTCCAGAGATGATCAGAGTAACGAGAAAAGTTGAAATCCAGCTGAATGTCTGTCTGTCTTGATATAACTTGAGTAAAAATATCTCGACGAAACTTATGTGCGTTCTTTTGTACAAAAAAAGAGTTCGTAAATGGGCGTAATCGCACTAAATTAAGATATAAAATTTAACACAGGGGATCGCAGTAGACAGGGGTACCTGTTGGCAAAAAAGTTTGAGAAAGTAGGCGTAGCCACGCCCTCTAATAAGTTTATTGTATATATCTCCTAAATCACTAAATCTACAACAACCAAATTCGCATAGCACGAATACAACAAGAACTCCTACCGATAGTGTGAAAATATATGACATGGGATGAAATGAGAACAGTGAATCTTTGCGTCAAAAATATAAAAATAAATTTGAGCGAAAACTTGACTTACCCCCATATAACTAATAATAGGATTTTCGAACAACCGACTAATTTTACTCTATATGATTAGTTTTTTAGTAAGTGACATATTAATCGTATGTGGTATAGGAAAAAAATATAAAATCTGGTCGATACTACCCCATGGAGGTTGGGGTACTACATATAATGGTTTTCGTTTTTCTGTCAGTATAGAGTTATGAAAAGTATATGTAATATTGCTTGGACTTCGATCCTCAATTTGACGTTTTACACCATAAAGTATTTCCCTGGCTTTGATTCTTATAAGTTGCATGAGTATAAAGTGTTCGGTTGCACCCGAATTTCAATATAATATTATACCCTTCAGTTTACATTTTCATTGTAAAATAATCTGATAGGATTCAAAACGCTTTTATAAAGGAACTAGGTGTGGTTGTGATTCGATAGTTGTCACTTAAAATTTATGGCCAAACGTTGCGGTGCCATGAATAGTTTAGTTTAATTTATTACATTTTTAAAGAACCACTATCTCAAATTTATTGCGAAGTATATGTAACTTGCTCGGAGAACAGAGAGAACGATAATCTATTCATGATGATTATGCATATATCCTTAAAATTTCTTTAAAAAATCGAATTTTTCTTTATTGCGCAAATCGAAGGCTTAAATTGTCTAGAATATGTTGGTAAAATATCCGTGAATTAGTTCCGTCGCAACACGACTTTGAGCGGACCTATGTCCTGAGCATTGACGGACGCTTTGAAACTTTGACACGCGTTTCCTCGAAACAAGATTTGCGGGTATTCTTGTTGTTGAACCATTTAACCAATTATCTTCGCGTTTCTCCCGGCGCTGTAACCTACAAAGTTGCAATATTTTGATCATGAACGATTTTTTACCACAGGTCAAAGTGGAAAAATCATGTGAAAAAAAGATATTTTATCTTCAAGTGGCCGCCTTTTCCTTTATATAACGAATTTTTTCATGTTTTTTAGGATGGGGCGCCTCTACGGAATGTTATCATTAAAATTCGTTTGATTTTCTGCTTGCCGACAACGAATGGCGACCTGTATCGTGTCCGCAGATATTGCATTATAGCGCACAAGTCAGTTTACTTTTTGAAAAAAAAATATCATATATTAGGTACTTTTTGCATAATTATAAAAGAGGACTCCCTTAAGAGGTCAGTAGGGTAATCTTTTTGGAATAATTTTTTTTTTTTACATTTTCTGTTCTCTTATACCCTTAGAATTAATGTAGAAACGCACTTTACCATTCGAAGGTTTCGTAAAAGGCGTTTTTCTCAAAGCACACTTTTTTAAACTGGCGGACATCATTCCGGTCGAAGTACTCAACCAACCTTTTTAATGTTCACATTTTATTTACAATGTTATGATAGAATTTATGTAAAAAACATGGGGAAAAATTAAAAAAACAAAAACGTTAACTACTTTTTATTAACAACATTTTTTTAAGATTCTAGTAACGACGATAACCATCACGTACTTTTTAAGTTGTGTTTCAGATGATCCAAGCATGAGAAATCGTGTCCGCCAGTGAAAAAACGCATCTCATCCACACAGCTATTTCTCCGACAAATGTCTTCAAAAAATTCCAAAAAAGATTTCTTTATACACTCCATGATATGTGAAAAAAGTTCTTTTGTAAAATAAAAATTTCTATGTAAAAAAAAATGTCAAAAAACAGGTCAGATTACCCTACTCACCCCTGAAAACTATCTCTTTAGTTTTAGGTTCTACAAAAAACCAACAATAAATATAAATGTTACTGATTCATTACAAATAAATGGTGAGTTGAGTAATTACATTTTAACAATTTAAAAGAACGCATAACAATTAACTATATAAACATATATATGTTTATGTATTTATACTTATGTATATATGCAAATCTTCATGGTTGCGTTTTCACTTTTTAATTTCCCGAATATTTCTTCATAGTGCTCCTTGACCCACAACCGTTCAATTTGCTTATCGAAGTGACAAGGCGCGTATCCGCCAAAGTAAACACTGAATTTTAAATGTCATACAAAATAAGTCAAATGGACAATGGTTTTACTGCACTCCTTGCTACCGTAAATGCAGCACCACTGTTTCTCGCAAATTGTCAGTGTAAATAAGGGATGACGGGCGGGTCAGTGACTGCACAAATTGTGTTGCCTTCAATGCATTTATTCGTTAAATCTGCACAAACATATGCACGAAAGCTTGTGTGCAAAAATAACACTGGTTTACAGCAAAATTGTTCCATGAACGCTACTATTCAATTTGTATGTGGAATCGCTCGCTGATTTCGAAAGTCGAATAAATTTTTTTTATGGATACGTTTTTGAGATATTTGCAATTTACCGTAATTCGACCATTGGATTGGAAAAGGTGTCTCATTTAGTCATGTATATCTCAATCACCAGTTGAGCAATCTTACTGCAAATTATAGAAAATAAAAGTGAATGAAATTTCCTAAAAATCTTGCCTACTCCATTTTTCCATAGGCCTTATAATTTCTGAGAAATTGATTAATCACTTCGTGTTTTTAAATTTTTTTATGAAAAAATTAAAAAAAATATATACTTTGGCAAGGAAAAAATTTTAAAACAAAATATATTTTTAAAATTTCTTTTTATTTTATATGAAGTCCTGTTTCTTTATAAAAAACTAAGCTGCCAGCGAACAAAATCCATGGATAAATAAGAAAGTTGTACATGATCAAATAAATATATCCAAGTCGCGCAAAGTCAATGTATACGTACATATATGCGTATGTAGTGTGTAAAATAGGGGTGGGATATCTAGCTATGCGCTGTTTCTGTTAAGTAAAAAGTCAATTTTCATGTCGTTTTTAGTTTTTATAAACTCATTTAATATATATTAAAACAATTTGTTATTTTTGTCTTAAGTTGATGTTCTTACATTATAGTCGAAATGATTATGTGTTTTGTTTTGTCGTTTATTTAGTTTAGTCACCCATCATACCGACGTCCCAGAAACCTTGGTATCGATTCTCAATTAATTTCATTTGCTGGTGAAACCTTTCGCCATGCTCGTCACTTTCGTCTCCGAGATTTGCCGGAAAAAAACTTAAATGGGGATGCAGAAAATGAATTTTTAAAGACATATTTATGCCTGGAGAAAAAAGAAAATGTAAATAAGTAAATTATAAAATTTTATGTAATTCAATTAAATAAGTTTTGAAGAATCACCCATTTCTGCATAATTTTCGCTCACTTTTATACCGAGAAAAGAAGAAACGACCATTTCGAAGGAATCCCACGCTGCTGCCTCAACTGGTGACAATAGTCCTTTGAATTGGTCATTATTTATCAACTTTTTTATTTGGGGTCCAACAAATATACCTTCTTTTATCCTGGGGTGGGAAATATTTGGGAAAAAATTTTGCAAATAATTGAATGCTTTGCCTTCTTTGTCCAACGCCTTAACAAAATTTTTAATGAGGCCGAGCTTGATGTGCAATGACGGAAGAATGATTGTTTCCTTCTTTACACGTGGGACGTATTTGATGTTATCCACACCAATTGTAAATTCAACTCTTTCCGGCCAATCCTTAATGCAATAATGGTCTTTACGAGCTCGGCTATCCCATTTGCAGAGAAAGCAGCAGTGTTTTGTGTAGCCACTTTGTAGACCGCATAACATTCCAACGACTTTAAGATCGGCACATATTTTCCAATAATGCTCTTCATATTTGATGAATTTTAACAATTTCTCCATTACCTCGTATGTTTCCTTCGTGTTTACTGCATGCGCGATCGGGATCGAGAGCTTTTTGTTGCCATTATGCAGTAATACGGCCTTCAAGCTCAGTTTATTGCTGTCTATGAACAATCGCCACTCCTCGGTATCATATGGTTGACCAAACTCTTTGAATAATCCTGGAATGTCTTTCCAATAGCATATATTATCTTCCTTCGTATAGTGTTTGGTAAATGGTTCGTGACGATTTCCATAATATGTCACCTTAACACGGGGTGACACGAATTGAAATCTCTAATCCAATCGTTTAGTTGCGCTTGTGATAGAACGTTTCTCTCGTTTTCCATTAAAAATTCATTATAACTTGATTTCCCATATTCAGATGACCTTTCAGATACTGCTGTTGACAACGAAACTGGATACGCAACTTCAGCTGAATGTGGAACCGGCAATGAAACGGTAGGTACGTTAGCGTAAATCACTTTACTTGATTTCCCAAAGCCAAGTACTTTTGTCATACAAATATAACAATCTTCTGAGTGACATGTAGGTTCTCGCCATATCATTTGTACATTAAATTTCATGTATCGCCTGAAAAAGAAAAAAATTAAAAATTACTTCTAAATAAAAAGAAGCATAGTTTCATAATTTTAATACGTACTTTGATCCTGATTCCCATTGAACCAATATTATTCGACACAAGGAACACAAAATATTCGGAGTCCATGGTTTAGCAATATTTTTAGGCTCAATACCAAAATATTTTTAATATATAGATTGGATCGAATCTCTAAACTGCCTCCGATGCCGTACAAGAGTATATTCACCGCATATATAACAGAACATATCCGGATCGTTGGTAGACTCAAATTCTCGCGTACGTTTACTCATTTTATTTTTAAAATTAACTCACGGTTTCTTATATTGTAATTATAAACTGGAACCGGAGAGTCTTACAGATATTATGAACTTTCAAGGGGCATTTATCCTTATATATAGCTTGATCGCGAGAAAATAAAAAAAGGCAAAACCTACCTAAACAAAAAGTTCCTTCATATTAACGAGGCGGGAAAAGAAAATACTACCTGCTGTTGATGTTGGCCTTAAAAAAATTAATGAATTTACCAAGATATGTGTCTTTGCATAACAACATGCATACCTACATATGTTTGAATTAAATTTATTTGCATTAGGAATTTTCCGCAACTAAGTACCCTTCGAAAATCTGCCTGTATACCTACACACATGTTAAGCAAATTAATATGACTACAGGGGTTTCGAACCTGACACCTCTTGCTTTCGATGCAAACTACCTACTACAACAGTATTTGGGTATTACTGTTCTAAAAGTATTATTTGATTTTTTTTTTAACGAATAGCGTTATTAGTTTTTTCTAATGATATTCGAAAACAACCCCACCCCTACTTTACACACTACATACGCATATACCTATACATTTACTTTGCGCGATTTGGATATATTTATTTGATCATGTACAACTTTCCTATTTATCCATGGATTTTGTTGGCTGGTAGCTTAGTTTTTTATAAAGAAACAGGACTTCATATAAAATAAAACGAAAATTTGAAAAATATATTTTGTTTTAAAATTTTTTCCTTGCCAAAGTTTATTTTTTTTTTAATTTTTTCATAAAAAAATTTAAAAACAACAAGTGATTAATCAATTTCTCAGAAATTATAAGGCCTATGGAAAAATGGAGTAGGCAAGATTTTTAKGAAATTTCATTCACTTTTATTTTCTATAATTTGCAGTAAGATTGCTCAACTGGTGATTGAGATATACATGACTAAATGAGACACTTTTTCCAATCCAATGGTCGAATAACGGTAAATTGCAAATATCTCAAAAACGTATCCAAAAAAAAAAATTGACTCGATTTTCGAAATCAGCGAGCCATTTCACATACAAATTGGATAGTGGCATCCGTGGAACAAAAAACAAATTCAAATTTGTGATCCAGTGTAATTATTTAGCTTCTACACAAGTAGTGGTAGTGGTAGTCTTTGACAATCTATAATGAAAAGTATTTTTTTCGTTCTACACTTTGTTGAAATAATTATATGGCCACTTTGCTTCCCCCATATAATGCAGTGAATATTCTTATTTTTACAATAAATATACCCTATATATATTTTCATAGAGTCGTGATTCTTCAATGGTTTAAGCATCCAGTTCCTTTTCACATACCTTTCTCCCTTATAAATTGCAAAAGTGGCTTATCTAATGTTTGGTTGCACCCGAACCGAAGTTACCTTTTATGATTTTTAAAGGTAGGATAGAGTATTATGCTAAGAACGTGACAGTGATATTTGGAAATAAGGGTTTAAAAGTGTAAGTTGAGAGAACTGCTATATTGAGCGGGATCTTTAAAATGACCTTAATTTAAAATGTATATATTTTTACTAACAAGGATGAATAAAGATTTTAACATTTTTAGGTGATTGATTTATTGAATCCAGGATCAGCGAGAAAACCACTGGCAGTTCGTTGGTCAAAAAAATCACGAGGATTCTTTGTAGAGAACCTTTTCACTGTTGATTGCGAAGAATTAGATGACCTGTTAGCAGTTCTGGAAGAAGGTATGTAAAATAATAAACGCGAGCGTAATGTACTCACTTTATAGATTTAACAAAAGTCTTTTCTAGCAAGCACGTTGTATGTTTACTTTTGCACCCCCTATTAAACAATATTCTAAAATAAAATGAATTTAGAAATCGAGTAAATCAAAATAAAATTCCATATCAAAAGGCAGCACCTGCATTTGATAGTTTCTGTCTAGCCCTGGTTATTTCTTAGTGAACTGTAGATCTAGTAGTTAAGAAATAATATATCACGACAAAATATATGGTACTCGAAAGTCTTTTCGTCTTTCTAATCAATCTTCAACTTATTTTTTTATGTATATAAAAGTAAATAAATAAACAAATATATACCATTTTAATAACCCACTGTAAAACTTTCATCAGTGTAAATCGAAATTTCGAAATGTCCACAACGAAACCGAGCGATCCATTGTTGTGCTACACGGACTGATACGTTATCGTCTCCGATGTTCTGTTTTGACAGTTCTGAGTACAACGTACCCTAAATACTTAAAGACAACGAAAAAATGAGAATATTGCAGCTAAACTTAAATTTCTGCTCAGCAGCACACGCTCTGCTACAACGAACTATAATAGAAAGCAATATTGATGTCGTCTTACTGAGTGAGCAATAATCCCTAACGTTCGGAAAGTACTTATAACACAGATATAAGAGGCAAAGCTGCAATGTGATCCTGCAACGGACAATCATTCACGTCTTGAGAAGCAAACACTGGTTTAACATGGGCGCAAATAAAAGAAGTATATCTCGTAAGCTGTTATGCTTGACCCAGCGCGTCCACTAGAGAATTTGAAGACTTCCTTCTAGAATTAACTTTGGAAAGCAGATGTAAAGCGCCGATAATAATAGCAGGCGACTTTAATGCATGGTCTACTGCCTGGGGTAGCAGAAATTAAAACCTACATGGCAAATAACGCACTTAGCAGACAGATTAAGTGGGAAGTGTCAAGCATGTTTACAAACAGTGACCGCATGGCAATCATTGCAGAATTTTCGTTCTCTCGGGCCCAAAAACTCTCACGCATTAACACTAAACATTAAAGAAGCAGGAAGCAAACAGATTTTGAAACTGACATTTTGAGAGAATCTGGAGTGCAGCAATAGCACCAGGCGAAGGCGGCGTCCATTTAATAACCGCATTGCGAAAGGAACTTTTGGCAGCATGCGACGCTTCAATGCGAAGGACAAAATGTCACAATGACCTGTATACTGGTGGAATAAAGAAATTGCCACACTGAGAAAGCTCTGTCACTCAGCCCGACGTCCCCTACAATGCAATCAATGTGGAGAAAACGAAAACCGTCTCAAAGAAGCTTTTAAAAGCTTTTTAAAGTCAGACCCCTGGGGGACTGCTTATAAAATCTGTATGCCGAAATTCCAAAATAAGCGGCAGCAACCCAAAGGCGCTCCGTTTATGAAGAAAGTCGTAGAGGCATTATTTCCGACGCACGCCCTGATTACCAGCGCTGAGCGACGAAACGAAGCTGCTAAATCACCCCCACTGATTACAGAAGAAGAACTAGTGCCTGGTATCGATTGCATTCCAAACAGAGATCAAAAAGTAGCCATAATTTCAAAAACCATTCTTTTTGCAAAAATGTACAATACATGCATAAAAGAAGGGATGTTCCCCGATCCCTGGAAAGTCCAGCACCTGATTTTAGTCCCAAAACAAAAAAAAACACCAGATGAACCTTCTTCGTATCGAGCTCTGCGTATTCTCGACACAATGGGCAAAGTGTATGAAAGCATAATAAGAAACCGGTTGGAGTTTGCAATCCAGGAAGCCGGCAGACTATCAGAAAGACAATACGGCTTCAGAAAACAGAGGCCCACTATCGATGCACGGAAAGAAGTTCTCGACACTGCAAAAAGTGCAGTAAGTGGCAAAAGGTGGAAAGTTGGTACAAAATAATATTGTGCACTGATCACCTTGGATGTGAAGAATGCATTCAACTCTGCTAAATGGACAAACATATTCGAAGCCTTAAATGAAATACGCGCTCCTCAGTACTCATAAATATCGTTATTTTGAAAATAGAAGGCTGATCTATGATACCACCGAAGGCATCAAGAGCTACCATAATTCAAATTGCCCTCTCTTATGGAATATCGTGTATGATGGAGTGCTAAGAAATGCACAAACGTTAAGCTAATCGCATACGCGGACGACCTTATAACGGTAGCAGTAGCTAACAAAATAAATGTAATGAATGCATAAATGGTCTGCGCCAATAGTTTTCTTCCATGAGTTTGGAACTGGCTGAGCACAAAACAGAGGTGTTGCTCATAAGCACCAGGAAAATTGAGGAAAAAAAACTCTCACTATAGGAGAGTGCGTGATTACTTCACAACCTCAGTTGAAGTATTTAGGGGTAATATTGGACACCAACCGGAAATATAATAGCAAATAAAATTTATAATGCTTTATCAGGAGTAATGGCAAATAGAGACTGTGTGCGTTCCAGCCGCCGACTTTTAATCGCAAAAGCGATAAGCTCAGTTATATTACATGCAGCTCCAATATGGATACAGGCACTAAACATAAAAGCGTATACCAAACCAATAAATGTGGTGCATAGACTCATAGCAATAAGAGTAACAAGTGCTTTCCGAACTATTTCCAGCGAAGCAGCTGAAATACAAGCTAGTATGCCGCCCATAGACATCCAGGGTGACGAGCTAACGAGATTATATGAGCTATCAGCGCCAATTACAGAAATTCAAAAGAGAGAAGAGAGAAAGAAGAGCGTAACTATATAGCAACAACGGTGGCAAAACTCAACTAAAGGACGGTGGACCAATAGACTTATACCTGATATCCATGCGTGGATAAGTAGAAAACATGGGGACCTGGATTTCCACCTGACCCAAAAAATAAGCGGTCATGGGTGCTTTAGAGGCTATCCATACAAATTCCAAAATTACTTCAGTTTGACTGCACTTATGTGTAATCTTAGGAGGCTGTTCTCGAAGCGACAATTTCCATCACGACAGTACTAAGACAGCTATAGCAGAATAGGCGTCAGTCCGTCCGTGCTAAAGAGGAACCGTAAAGTGTCTTGTCACTCCCAAGAAATAATACCATATCTCGTTGTTCCGTGGGATAGACTTAAGTTGGGAGTTGTGCAGCACTGAAAATATTGACTGCATCGACAGCTATTGGCAAAATACGAAAATACTTTTTCGACTACCCAATATTTAAAGATAATGTACCATATGTAGATAATAAATATCAAAGGTTTATTTCATACTCAAAATTGGACAGAGTGTCTGCAAACACAAAAAATTCGCCACCTCTGTAATGTGTGTCTTATATATGGAAAAGCCTGAACTCTACTACTTAAAGCCAATCGAGAGAGATATAGAGTTATTAAATCAATATTGTATATCTGTCCAGGCAAGTAATAACCTCACTAAAAATGCTATTATGGTATATGGATTAAACTTGACATATGTGTTCTTTGTGACACTAAGGAAGTATTTTAAGTGTTACATACTTCCACAAAACTGTATGATTCGAATGAAAATGATATTATTGAGCATCGATTAAGCTCTGTAATACCCAAAGAGATTATATACAAAGTTAGATGGAAATACTTCACTTCATATAATGTAGTTTGTTGGGCGTATATCGGGCAATCACATGATAATAATCAACCTCTAAATCGTACCTAATATTTTTATAAGCTCTTGATTTGCACTAAATGTATTAAGTCTAATGTTGAGCAGTATCCGAACAAGGTTCTTCCTTGCTTTTTTAATTAGTTTGCTCAATTTGAAACAGCGTGCTTTCTTTGCATTAGACACTTTGCTCATACTAGGTATTAGGAGAAATGTGGATTTTATATGAATATTAACTATGTCGTAATAATTGACAAGAACACGGTTACACATTTACGATACTTTTGTGCACTTACTCATTTTCAACTGTTACATCTTACATATTTTAAAGGATTCTTTGAAAGGCGGAATAAGCAGGATTATGTACGAGTTTCACGAATAAACTTTTGAAAACCCACTGTGTTAAGCATGAAGTATATTATGGCATTGTTTCAATGCTAACACTGGTAGACAGTGGTTTTGTTGCACTGGATATGAGACTGATTTTAGATATATTTATGTTCACAATTCTCGAAACTATCAATGATTTTGTAAGAATTGCTCTCATTTTTTTTTTAGCTTTTCTTTTATAATTCTTCTTTGGACAATCTCTTTTTAAACACCAGCAGTAATCTGCCATCATGTGACAATCCCAGCGACCCTGATACCGTTCTTCCATCACTTTTAGATCCTGGTGGAACCGTTCTCCCTTCTCTTCACTATAATTCCCTAAATTATCCGGGAATTTATCTAGATGATTGCGAAGATAGTGTAACTTTATACTCATATTTACTCCTAGAGTCTGAAAATTTGTCAGCATATTTTGCACAATTGTTTCATAATTTGGTGCTTTATGATTACATAGGAAATTTCGACTACCAATACAAAACTTTCCCAAGCTTTACTTTCCGGCACAGTCATGACTTTGATAAAAACTGAGGACCATAAAATATTCCACCTTTTAACTTTTCTATACTAAGCTTAGGGAATTTTCTACAAATCTCCGTCTTTGTCTATTGTAGTGGTGGGAGTATGATTTTGTCTCTGCTTACCAATGTTCTCTGATTACATTGCCTTTACCGACATTTAAAGAATCTCTCACAGGCCAAACATCTTGATTCCAATGATGTCGCTATTTCGTGTATTCACTCTGTTCACCGAGTAAAACATTAACCATTTTCAAATCTACACAG
The DNA here is from genome assembly GCF_001853355.1 of Bactrocera latifrons. Classification (NCBI taxonomy): domain Eukaryota; kingdom Metazoa; phylum Arthropoda; class Insecta; order Diptera; family Tephritidae; genus Bactrocera; species Bactrocera latifrons. The sequence continues at coordinate 61,842 of NW_017537099.1, read as the reverse complement.
ATCGGCCACTGGTGTTCCGAGTATTTAATTGTTTCTAAAACTAATTTAAATTTTCATACTCCTCTTTGAGTTTTGTTGAATGGGCGATTGGAATAGACGAAAATTTATTACCATTGTGCAGTAAAACGCATTTCAAAATTCTTCTGTCAATGAAAAGTCACCACTCAGTAGGTTTATATTCTGTTAAACCCATGTCTAAAAGTAGTTTCGCGATCTCATTACAGTACACTAGACCTTCATCTTCACTGAAAAATTGCAATAATTCTTTTTCTCGTGTCCTGCATGTCGTAATTGTCACTGTTGGGGCCAATAAATTTTTTTCTTTCAATCTTGAGGCTAACAATTCTGATCCTTGTTTTGATAAATAGAGATTAAGTCACTGAGTTCATTTTGAGAAAATAACTTCCGCGTAGATGCCTTCCCATTCACTTCCACTTGTAGACTGTCCCAATTTCTGTGAATTTGGTAACATCATTGTTTCTGAGGGATTCGAATTACTTTTGGAACGTAAATAGGCCGAGGAAGATTTTCAATGTATAGGACATTTTGTAAATTGTAAATTTGGATATTTCCAGCTTTGATTGCGATTAAAACCGTTAGTATCAACAAAGCAAAAGTAACAATCATCGAAATAATTTGTAGGCTCCATTCAGATTAATATGTAATGAGCACTCGCATCAAGAGCACTCGCCATGCTTTAGTTAAAAAGAAAATGTCTGCCCTTTTTCTTTTGGTAGCAATTTTATTTATAACAATAAATTAATATTTTACACACAGTAACTAATTATTTAATAAAGTTATTAAACTAAATATCGGCTAGACTCCACAACGTAGATGATTTGATGGTGTCGGCGATCGAGTTTTCCCGGATCCGGATATAATCGAATTTTAAACGTATATGTGAATATTGACGTGCGATGAGTTTAGAACGAATTGTGTCGAATTGAATTAACAGTGAAGGTGTGGTGAGTTGTGTTGATGTGGTGTGGTTACATCACAGTGTATGGTACCATCGGATGTGGTGTATTAAGCTGTCTTGCTAGGGTGCTCCAGTTTTTCCCAGGTAGAGTGGGGTATACATGTGGGGAGATGCTTAGGTCATTTAAACATATTGGGCCCCATAGGCAAATTTTTTGCCTAGTATTACGTGTATGATGTTAATGTATTTCGTCGGGAATTGGTGTTTGAAATAAGTAACTTCAATATGTATGAACGGGTCATATTGAAATTCTCTTTATAGTTTGTGACTTTACGACTTGTATTATTTTTAAACTCGTTTATATATATTTTTATTGGCGGTAATTGACAATTTCTTCAATGACGGCATATTATTTGTGCTTTTATTTAAAATTTCTGTACCATCGGCTTGGTAAACTAGCTGTTTGTTAGTTGCCTTTTCTGTGTTAGCGGTTTATAAAGGATAGTAACTCCACGCCTGGCTTAGATGTGGCCAGAATGGGTACTCCTTAGCCCTAGATTGAGGACTATGATTTAGAGGGATCTTGCGAGAGAATGGCCGTAAATGGAAAACGGATTTGATTCGTAGAGAAGAGAATTATTCATAATGAATTTGAAGCTTTATGCAGCTGATTCCCTTAACCTACTCATATGATGTGCACTTGAATAGATGCGATAAGAGGGAACAGTGACTTTTGAAAGTGAATGCCCGTAACTGTAACACATTGGGAATTTGGTGATTCCTTAACGTTAATTTTGAGTTGTCTCATCTTGAATTATTTGTGCCGATTTTTCTATGTTTGGAAAATTTTTTATGTGTAATATTTAAGTGCGTATGCACTAATTTGAGAAGTGCGCCACCGTTCTAGGATTTGTTCAGAATTTTTTGCTTTTCCATTAATGGCGAAAGCCATCCTGGGGGGTCGAAAAGTTACGAACATATATTTGTGTTTTTATATGAGGTTGTCAGAGGGAATCTCATCTTGTTTTTTCTACCTTTATGTGGGATATTGGAAAATTGTGGCTCTAGTGTTGTACGACGTACCGACCATTATTTGATCGAGTAGTTGTTGCTTTAGAACAGTCCTCATAATACTGATCTTCTTTAGTTTTGTTTAATATTCGGGGAAGTTTCCCGATCTCTTGAAATTTTCTTAATTGTGAATTATGGCATTTGTTTGATTTTTTCTCAACTTGAGTTGGTGTGATTGTAACTAGTTCTGTAACTAGTCCACTTTGTGTTTGGCTGTGCTGCGTTTGAGCTTTTTGCGCCTTTGARCAACATGGTGTCTCGTGGCAATTTGCTGAATTTTGGGTTTCTGGATTTGCTTTTGCAATTAAACCCGTGRATCTTCCTTGTGAATAAGCGCTTCTTTGGGGTTATATGGGATATCTGCTATAATGAAGCATTGAATTGTGTCTTTTGTTACAATATAAGCAGTTAAATTTGATATTGCAATTATTAAGATTGTGTGAGCGGGACAAGCAGTTTGTGCAGAGTATTTTTGACCTGACAAAGTTGTTCCTTTCATTGACATTCAATTTTTTAAACTTCTCGCAAGTTTTAAGCTTATGCCCTCTTGTGCATAGTTTACACGACATATGTTTTCGTTGTTCAGATGTGAACGATTGCGTTTTGTGAAAGTTTTTGTTTAAATTGTTTTTGTAACTAACTTTGGGTCTATTTAAGCGAGGGTGTTGCAGTTGGGATCTGCTAACTTAAGGTGTGAAACCTTTTCCCAATGCTTGCTATTTATATGATAGCTGGGAAGCATATTCGTTAGTTGCGGTAAGACTATAGCTTCTGCTGGTATTCTTATATCCACTTGGGGGGAAAATAGGGTAATGGGGCAGATTTTATTAGAGTTTTGAACTACCCTTCCCCTAATTCCCGTAATTTTGTGCCCTAGACGCTATGAAAGACCATTGTGATCCTTGGTCTATTAGGGCTCTGAGCTTAAACAGTTCTCCTCGATGTTCGATGGAGACGACTGCTGTGGATAGTAGTACCCTACTTTGATTTTCGCTGTGTAGCGTTTGAGTTTTTAATACATTTGAGCAGCATGGTGCTTCTTGGCAATTTGGTGGATTTGGCACTTCGGGATTTGTTGTTGCAACTAAACCCGTGGCTCTTCTGATATTTGCGCTGTTTGGGGGTAAGCTGGAAAAATTATTTATATGAAGCATTGAATGGTGTCKTTTATGACAATAGACGCAGTTAAATYTGCTTTCGCACTCTTTGAGTGTATGCGCATGTGACAGACAGTTTGTACAAAGTCTTTTAGTTTTCACGAAATTGTTGCGGTAAATAATATTCAATTTTTTGAATCTCTCGCAAGATTTGAGCTTATGCCCTCCTGTACATAGTTCGCATGATCTAATTTTATTCTGTTCAGATGAGAACGATTGCGTTTGAAAGAAGCTTCTATTCAAATTGTTGTTGCTGTTGGCTTGGGACTTGTGGAAGCTTCGATTGAAGTCTTGCTGAATACCTTTTGGATTACTTGTAGTTATTTTTTGTCTACCCTTTGTGCTATTTCGTACTGGGTAGTAAAAAAAAATCTTTCATTGTTGCCACGCTGGGCACTTTTTCCGTGCTGAGAGCGATTGCTCCCACAATAATAAAGACTTTTCTGGTAATGCTGCTGCGCATATATTTACCAGTATAGGGTCCCAGTTGTCTGTGGGAATGTTTTCTGTCGATGAAATCGACAAACAATTGGAAACAGTGCATTAAAGTTTGATAAATTCCTCACTGGTTTCCTTTTGAATTTTTGGCAAGTTCATTAAAATTGTTATCTGCTTATCGACTAATATTCGTTCATTCTCGTATCTTGATTTTAAAGCTTCCCAAGCCATATTAAAATTGCCGTCATTTAATGCGAACTGTTTTACTATGACGCCAGCTTTACCTTTCGTTTTGTATCGGAGGTGATACAATTTTTGTGCATTAGATAACTTTGGGTGGTTTATGTAAACGGCTGTGAACATGTCCCGGAAGGACGGCCATTGTTCATAACCCTCATGAAACACTTCTGTGTCACATGCGGGTACCTTGAGGTAGATTCTTGAACTTGCCTCTTGACTTTGTAATTGTGGCATCTCTACTCGCGGAAGTGAAGTAGGTGCAATTGCTTTAATTAGTTTCAATTGATCAGTAATCATTGGTTTCGTTTCTTCAAATTGGGCTAAGCAATTTTCATACTTGGCGTAAGACAAGGATTTGAAATTTTCTGGTAGATCTGAATCATCAGATTCTACTATTGCGTCACAAGAAGCTTGGAGACGTATCCAAAAATTGTCCAGATTTTCTTTTTTGATTTCTAATGCCGATTCAGAATTATCTTGAATCGGCGATGAAAATCGAGTGCAGTATTTAATAAAACTATCACTCTCAGCAATGAAGTTACTGTATATATGCCTTTCTGTATATAATGTCTTTCCCCCTTTTTTGTTTTGTGGCACCTTGCTTTGAGCGTGTAACTTCTGCAGGTGTACATGGTCTTTTTTCGTCCGAAAGCATTTTTGGTACTTTTAGTAATTGAGAAGATTTAGATTCTTTAGAATCTGCGTTCATTTAGAAAAGTTTAATTTTATAAAATAATTTCTATCAGTGTAAACTGATTGGCTTTGAACAAAT